>NT_177056.1:409183-427549 GCF_000188095.3 Bombus impatiens
CGGCCCGCCGCGCCGCGAGAATTATTTACTCGCGCCGCGTGGCAGAAATAGCGCGGCCGGAAATTTATTTATCCACTGTCCCCGCTGTGCGCGGCATCCGCGACGAAAATACTATTTCCTACGGAAAGTCGATTGTCGTATGCCATCCGCGTATGCTCTCGGAAACTACGTTCGCGTTTGCTCTCAAGCGTTTTTATTATTGAAGTGGGTTTTAGGTGAATCGTAGGTTCACGTGGAATGGATTTCGTGAATTAATGCTGGTCATTTACCTCTCGGAGAATACTGGTCACGCTAGGACAGCGTAGCAGACTTATTTATACATGTACATCAGGTTGAGTAACAGGTTCGAATCGTGTTTTCTCAAAACAGCCCACTAAATGTGCTTTCGTACGAAATCTGTCCGGTGTAAATTATAATATGTATCTTTTGTTAAAAAAAATCAAACGCGTGCATTTTTACGTTCTTCGGGTTATTTCTTCAACGTTACTGTGAATGCCCGCCTCGATATACATCCGATTTGATATTCGTTTTTCAAATTACGAACAATTTGTGTGTCGACCGTTTCCTTGTATTTTACGATATTCCATTTTCTTTTCATTATTATTCTCTTAATGATTTTCCAAATCGATTACCCTAAACCACCAGAGAATAGGAAAAAATTCATTCGTCCAGAGTGGATTCGAGAGTAGGGCAGTTTGACCCATTTAAAAGTGCATCGATCCCTTTTAACTGGTAAAAGGGTGGTGACGCGGCGACTGGCAGTAGGTGTCAGGCAAATTCTCGTGGAGAACGGCAACGTCGCCCGACAATTGGCAATTAGCCGGTTGGAGCCGCCGCGCCGGGTCAATTGGACCCACGCTTCCAGCTTGGATTCGCGAGTCCGGTCACGTCTTGCCATGAAATTACTCGTTGGTACACGCACTGCTGCCGTACATCCTCGCTGTCCGAATCCGACCTTCGTTGCCTCCGTGACTCTCATCCTATTTCACTACACGCGAAATCAAACGATTGTTCGCGCCAAAAACGACGATTTTCATACGAGATCGATTTTCCACGTAAAGCGTATTATTCCGGCTTCTATAGGAAATAGAAGAATCGCGTCCCTGTAGGTGTAATTTTATCATGGAACGACTTTTTCACGCGAGAAACGACGCTTTCCTTCTCTACAAAAATCGGAATTGCACCTTTAAGCGAGTAACCCTGCATTTCCATGTAAAGTACTTTGTTTCTGTCGAAGAATCGTAATGATTTTTATGAGAGATAGATGAACCGGATTTTTATTAGGACAATCTCGCTACGAAATAGAAACATCGCGCGATCTATCGACCTTTGTACGAGTAATTCCGCTCTGGAACGACCTTTTGACGCGGAACGCTCCGTTTCCGTGGAAAGATCGTGTAACGACTAGGAAAATGAGAAGTCATTGACCTTTAGGTGTAGGAGTAATTTTGCTATGAGACGGTGTTTCGATACCAAGCACATCGATTTTGTCAAAGGACCTTTAAAAAGACACTTTTTGCACGAGCATTTCGATTCTTATAAGAGTCACGTTATTATTAAGATTAAGATTCTTCGAGAAAATACGTACTTAACCGCCGTGTATCGTTGATAATTCCCTGTTTCGTTCTTATTTCATCGAAATACGAGTGGAACGAAGAAAGATCGAATCGAAAGACGCTTAATGGAATCAAAGGAATCGCGTGTTCTCTACAGCGATCGTTAGTCGCGAGATTGTTGGCGAACACAGAGGACACAGGTCGGAACAAGACGTTCACGAGGCGATAGTTAATCAGTGGCCAGGCTTTTTGTTCGGTGCAGGACAAGAGCCAGAGAACACAGACATAAGTTTGCCGGTGCACGTTCGTCGCTCGACATATGGCAGTCCTCCAACAAGTGGCAGCGAGAGCCCAGTGTACAAGCTTTATGGCTTCGTGTTCGTCGTCCATTGTGTGCCCTGACGCGTCGCGTTACGCCTGTCCCTTTTGAGAAAATCGCGCGCATTGTTTCGCCCCGTTATTTATGGACTGCCAGCTTTACTTAACTTTATTCGCGTAGATATTAGGTAGATTCGATGAATCGTAGGAGAAGGAATTATCATCTCGAGAGTTTGGGAATCGGCATTTGGAATATTTGCAATCGAGCTTTTAAAGTTGGGAACGCTTGGAATTTGGGATTTATAAATCGAAGACTGAAATTTGCGAATTAAACGTGGACATTTGACGATCGAAAGTGCGATTTCGGAAATTGAACGTGGAATTTCGGACTTGAAATTTGGCGTCTGCAAGTTAAAACGTAGATATTTGAATTTAGAACCTCGGTTCTACCGATATGCGCGTCGATCGAAATTTTCTAAATTCTGAATCCTGTCTACGATCGATCGATACCAATCGAGAGAGTTAACTATTTAATCACAAGTAAATGTACGATTTTCCCGCGCGATGCACCAACATCCGGCGTGTCCTTCGCCAGAGGACAATCACATCGTCGTTGGTCCCGACACTCTCAACGTAGTACACGCGATTGTAAGTAAAACATTGACCAGCGAAGGTCAAGGCGAGTGCTCTACCAGTTCCAATAGAGGGATTTCGTAGTCTCCATTGTTCTCGGCAAGCTGCCGAGTCCGGTGATTATCTCCGGACTATCTAAACTCCCCATCGCGTTATGGGAACGTAGGCAGCCAGATCTTTACTATCTTTGTTCGTAACTTTCCGTGGCACCGTGCCCAAAGCTTAAAAAAAAAAAAAAAAGAAAAAGAAAAAGAAAAAGAAAAAAGGCAAAGAAGAATTTCCATTTTGACAGCAGGAAGTATCGCAGATTAATCTTTCAATATGACCATTTAAATCTTTTTCGATTCTTCGGTTGATTTAATTTCTATTTTATTTCTTTTCGATTCTTCGTTCGTTCGTTCGTTCGGTTTTTTGGTGCTATTAGTTTTAGGAATTACGCGGCCGTATTTGGGGTCGATAAATGGCACGACTAAAAAAAATTAAAAAATGTACGTTCTAAAAAGTGCTTCCGCTGAAATTTTTTACGTTTTTAAGTTGTGCCGCTATCGATGCCAAACAACGATATCACATATTAGACGGTCTAATGTAGCGAAGAATTTTTGTTTAATTAGAGCCTGTACTTTTGCCGCAGAGTGTACACCGTCACATACTAAGTCGCGATTTGAATTACAATCGGCGCATCCCGGTGTCCCGTCCAGTCGGGTCGCCTCTCGTTAACCGCCCGCCATTCTTATGTAATTTTATGCTAAATTTCCGCCACCGTGCGACTCACGCCTCTTACATCAATCCCCTTTTCCCATGAAACCACGCTCTCCGCGCCAATTTCTCCCCTGTTGCTCCCTTTTCGTCTCTAAGATCCATTCCTTGTTTTCCATTTCTCTCAACCTCTCTTTTTTCACCAAGCTGCTCCTTTTTCATCGATTTTCTTTCTTCTTCGTTCTTCCTGTATTTTCGGTTTCATATTATATTAAGTTACCGAGGATATTTTACATCATCTTATTAGATAAGGCATCCCAGATACTTCAACGTAAATGTGTTGTTTAATGGATTAGAATTTTAAGTTACCGTTTGGAATTTTTAATCTCTGTTCTCAATTTTATTTATCATTATCGTTGTTGTTATTATTATTATTATTATTACTGTTAATATAATATTCAAAATTGAATATTTAAAAATTTAAAAACGAAAAGTCTTTATAAATATCGGAGTATATTTCGTAATTACGAAAACAATTCTTATCCGGTACGTTGCCTCTCGAAGGCAAACCAAGGAATTGGTTTCCCGAAAAAAAGTGCTCCAAGTCGGTACGGAATTTCTCTTTCTTCGGGCGCTTCCTTACCGCCAGCGAGCGAACAAGCATTCTACTTTATCCTCCCGTGGCCAGAGGAACGAAGAACCTCTGTTTGCCGTGGAATCGATCGGAAAAAAGTTCAAAAGTGCCGCCTCTTTCGAAGACGTCGTTCTCTCGCGAAATGTTTAAATCCCGAAAATATGTACTTGCTTAATGCACGTAGATAGCGGAAGGAAAGAAATCACGCAAGAAATCTAACTTTAGATATGCTGGATTTAGCAAGTTGACAGACGTAAATCGTATAGTCGACGAACAAACTTCCAATTTACAATTCGCCGGTCTCCCTTTTCTTAGTAGCCATCTCCATATTTTGCCGCCTCCGTAGTTTCCTGCGGGATTACATCTGGCATACAGTTAATAACGAATCTTCAAAAGGTTGACGGTTATGAATAAATTGAAACTTCATTGGCCAGGTTGCAAACTCATCGGTATGCAAATTTTCTTACGACCAGCCGTGTCCCCTCCATTCGAGACACGACCACCTTCTCTTTCTTCGTCTTCTGTGCTTCGCTCTTGCCGATCTTTTTCTTCTTCGAAGAACGGTCTTGTCCTTCAAACGATTTTATTCAATTCCTCCTTACGGCCGCTGGAGTCAGCAGCTCCAATTGCGATTACTTCGGTTAGTTGACATTGGAATTTTGTCGATAAGGCGCGTTGCTTGGCTTATGCTTAACTTAACGTGTATGGTTATCATAGTTATCCGTGGATGGAACGCGAACGAGCGGAGTTTAGAAGTCAAATCCGAGTGTTTGCGATATTTCGGATGACGTTTCTTCCTTTGTATCATCACCAGAATCGCTACACTGGAGAACTACTTTTTACTAAAACGATCGATTTGTCATTTTTCAACGAGTTTCAGTTTCTATTAAAGTACTTCTCTGGCGTAACACGCGCCTAACCCGACAGCTCTTTCAATTCGTAAGTTTCTACTATAGTTTCTAATTTCATGCTACGGTAAAGAAGCTAAATTTATCGTGTATTGTAACGAAGTGTGTCTTTGTCATATTCCGTTTTTATTTACTCTTTTCGCCACGTTCCCTGGCGAGGTATAAAAATGTGCAAACATTTCAATAGCGTTTACATACTTTATTTGGTCGCTCGACTGCCTCCAAGTGCAACGTGATACAACGAGTCTCTTCGAAGTTTAAGCACGGTTCGGAAGAAACCAGAATAGGCGCGTAGACTCGTAAAAGAAGCGCGTATTTTGGCTCCACAGTTTAAAGCAACTGTCCTCTCCTCTATAAGCAACAAAGTGTTCCAGAATTTAGAAAGTGGCCATTATTTGGTGGAAAGGCGAGAATTTATGATCTCTGCTAGCGAAACGAGGATGCAAATTCGATGTTTCCTCGTCCGTTCTAAAGCTTCTTAGCACGTTAATCGTCGTACGGGTTGTACCATGCTTTTTTCATGTTCGAAGAGACGAGCGAGACAGCTTGATCGTTACGATTGCGAGAAAACGAAGAATCTTTCTTATTTCTTTCTATGTTGCGACGTAGATCCTTTCATCGTCAGAGACACGCGTCTAGGACAAGTTGACTATCGGTGATTTTGAGAAAACGAAGAATGTTTTACTCGAAGAAGTCATTCTTTTTTCCGTTCCGTTCGTCGCTCGCCAAACCATGGTATGACAACTTGTAACAAAATTAATAAAATTCCGTCCGTATT
The DNA here is from genome assembly GCF_000188095.3 of Bombus impatiens. Classification (NCBI taxonomy): domain Eukaryota; kingdom Metazoa; phylum Arthropoda; class Insecta; order Hymenoptera; family Apidae; genus Bombus; species Bombus impatiens. The sequence goes on from NT_177056.1 coordinate 414,707, forward strand.
TTCAAGAGTAACGCGAAGCGATTTTCCCTAATTCTGTAGTCGCGTCCTAATCGCGAAAAAAATACTAACACAGTTTTTTGATAAATTACTCTACCCTTCGAAATCTACGCTCGTCTTGCAAAAGGGAGAGAGGAAAAAGCAGAAGAGCGTATTCCGATAATTGATAATCGTGCACTGGCCACGCGAAAACACCGGTGGGTTCGTTCGGGAATTGAAGTTTCGAGACAAGATGGCGGTTGGATCCGGGGCCGATTCAAGGATCCATATTATACAAGCGGTAAACGCGGACAATCTCGTTGTATTTTCTTCCGTGGCCTACCGACGGTAGAGAAATATGAATTATTACTCATTACGGACCCGAGAGCGGCGAATAGAGGCCGACTTGCATGAAAGGTAGCGTTAAAGGGGCAGTGGGTGGGGATGGATAGGCGCGATTATAAGTTGGCGAGATAATGGCGGTGCGGTACTTTTAATTAAAAAGGCTGCCGCCGACGCGAATTACGTTAATACGGCCGGAACTTGCGAAAATTTGTCTCCCTGTGTTTCGCGGCCTTCCGTTGTGAATGTCGCCCAGCGTTTCAATCTCGCGAATTTTAGGTTACGTCTTTGAGACGAAGAATAGAGACGTCGGGGTTACGTCTGATAGCCAACGCTAGCGAGACTGCAGCGGAGAATAAAACGCGGATATCTTAATCTCTCTTCGTTCGATTCGGCCTTGAATCGCCGATGTTTGATTTATTTGTGGTCATTTAGGCATAATTTCCGAATTTTTAACTCACTCCGTACAATTTTATCATACTCCGCTCTACCTCGTAGCGAATAAAACTCGTGCTTCGGCTTTCCAGTCAGTTTCATCCTCGTATCGCCCGTCTTTCTACGTACAGCGTCACGCGGAAACTGGAGTCGAAGGTTAAAGTTGCAGCTTTCACCTACGACAACTTGCCATTGCCCGTGACTCGCCCTCTGGTCTCTATACGCCCTCGCCATCTCCTCGACGACTTGCTCGACGTCTCGTAGACTGTCGAAGCTACCACCACCCTCTGTACAGTGGCTGCAAAAAGTATTTGCATACCAAGTATCTGACGGGAGAAAGTTTAAAGTTGCCAAGTAAATTTGCGTATATGCACCGTGCGTTCTGGACTCCGCGTTATATTTATTCACCGCCCTCGTCAAATGCGATTCTGTTTTTTAAAATTCCGTATTCGTGGCGGCGCTCGCGTTTGAACTTTCTCTCGTCTCCTGTATATTAGGAAGCTTTCGCGCGTCTTAAAAACTGGCCCCTACGTAAACCAGCCTATTTCGAATAAAAATTCCAACTCGAAACATTCGCAAAGATGAAAATATCGTTTTCGTATAACTGCAAGGATTTGATATCGCGGAAATTAAATATAGTGGCTGATCAAAAGGACGCCTGGTTGAAAAATAAGAGTACTTAGGAGCAAATACTTCTTCCAGCCACCGTAGTTCGGGGAAAAGGAGGAAATTGTCCTGGCAGCGTGTGCGCGCGGGACAAAGGGAACGCTTCCGGCTAGGAGGGGTACAAAGTGTGCACAAGTTCTTCTTCTTTTCACTCTGTTCTTCTAGTTACCCCGTCTTGTCTGACGGTTTTCGGTTGGGGAACGAAGACTCGTTTTTCTTTCCTCCGAGGGCGTTCTGACGTGGTTGCTCGTTAGGGTAATGGCCGGGTTGCTTTGTGGCCTGTAGATTTCGGGGTGAATTGCTCGGGGTGGAAGTTTTCGGAAAGGGGTTGCCGACGCTGGAGATAATAATCGGCGGAAGATGTTGTTTAGGGATTGAGGAAGTTGGGAGTTTTTTTTTTTAGGTATAATGGGGGGTGATGTGCATTATGATTGTTAGGGTGTGTTATAAATTACGCGTTATTTTGCACAATGTTTTATATTTTGTATCCTATACTGTATTGTATTCTACGTGTGCTCGGGGATAAAGGTAGCGGGAAAGCAGCGATGACGGAGGTTAAGTCGAAGAAATCGAATTTTTTTGAGGGAAGAGAATTTGGTATATACGTATGATGATATGCATTATGGCTCTTACGTCACGTTCTGTTGTACAGAAATCTTATAACGAAATTGAAAGAGAATTTACGCGATGTATCTCAGAATTTATAGCTCGAAATTTTTATGATAAATAATCTTCCAATACGATGTTAAATGTGCTACGAATTTCCCAAGTAACCCAAGATTACAAATACGGGGTGAGAAGACACGCGACTGGCTAATTTCAGTGTCGCTATTCTGCGTGTGCATAGTCTTTTCTTCCGTTTTCGCAATCGTTTTATGGTAAAAAGTAACTCTTAATGACCGATCGCCTGGGTGGCCTGATGTAATTGCACCGGATCTCTCTCTCTCTCTCTCTCTGTCTCTCTATGGAATTTCCTTAAAAATAGAGCGTGGAAAACGAAGCAAACGCAATCGAGCAACCAAAAGACGTTGTTCCAAAAACGATAGCGAACGTACTCCCTGAAACGTGTGACAATGATAATAAAAAATGCGGTTGAGAAGGCTCGAATTTTACGCAGCGTTCCGACATCTTTCCGATGTTCCAAGTACATAATTTCCAGGTATTAATAAATGACTATATATATATATTGGAAAGACTGCCGTCTTTCTATTTCATTTAAAAGTTATCGCCAATGAAAGATTCATCGAAATTTGACTCCATTCGCTTGTCAACGCAGCGTAGTTTCTGTCTCTCTATGGAATTTCCTTAAAAATAACCGATCGCCTGGGTGGCCTGATGTAATTGCACCGGATCTCTCTCTCTCTCTCTCTCTGTCTCTCTATGGAATTTCCTTAAAAATAGAGCGTGGAAAACGAAGCAAACGCAATCGAGCAACCAAAAGACGTTGTTCCAAAAACGATAGCGAACGTACTCCCTGAAACGTGTGACAATGATAATAAAAAATGCGGTTGAGAAGGCTCGAATTTTACGCAGCGTTCCGACATCTTTCCGATGTTCCAAGTACATAATTTCCAGGTATTAATAAATGACTATATATATATATTGGAAAGACTGCCGTCTTTCTATTTCATTTAAAAGTTATCGCCAATGAAAGATTCATCGAAATTTGACTCCATTCGCTTGTCAACGCAGCGTAGTTTTACGGTATTATTCGCAATATTTTTCGTTGTTATTTCGTTCGTTATTATTTATTGGTTCATACCGAACGTCTGATGAATAATGAACAGCGAGCGTGGCCGTACTGTCGACTCTGAACGGCGAATTCCGGTTGGCCGGAGATTTTCATCGCGTTTTATTTAACAGGCTGACGCACGTGCGGCGGCTGCTTCTTGCGGCACGTTCGCGACACCCGTTGACACCAGGCTGGCCCTGGTTTTGATAAAACACGCGCCGGAAATTTCGGCACCTGTTACGCGCGTGTAATGGCGCCCGGCGACATCGATGTCGCACCGTTTTACCCCCCTTTCGATTAACATTCTGTCTATTTAGTTCTTTCGCCGTTGCTCCTCTCTCTAGACGCTTCGACGATTTCAGAAATCGTGAAATTTATTTGAGTGTTAAATTGCGTGCAAATAATATGGTTTTACAGTATGATACTTTAAACGACATAACGCGCAATAGTAAGACGATACGAGTAGTATCTCGATCGCATTTCGTTAATCGGAATAGAATTTTCACTCGCTATTTAGGAAATATTCAAAGCAACGAATCGAAGTAAAATCGTCATGCATTGAAATCTTTTGAAATTCTTTGGAAAAACGAAAATTAGTTATTGGTACGCTATTTTGCATACAGTTCCCAGTGGATTCTAACTTTTTCCCTTTTCTGTGTTTCAGGTGAGTTTGCTCCCCGTTTCCTGAGGAACCCAAAGACTTTTCGCGGCGAGTTGGTGAGTTAAGGCTAAAAGTTTCGTAAGAATCCCTGCCGTTAAGGGATCGACGGAGGGTCTGACCGAGCATATTCGCGTATATCGCCATAAACATGACCCTTCCAGTGTCCACGAAGAAGAATTGTCCCTCTAATGATCCTGGCGCGTAAAAACTAGCTCGAGTACTCAAACACGAGGACAAATTAGGTCATAAGCCTGAGAATTAAAATCGATCGTCGTAACGCGTGCGATCAAAATGAAAAAAGTTTCGCTATAAGAATTAGTAGATTACCAGTCGCCGGTAAACGACTACAATGCAAAGAGGGAATTTCGAACGTTATCCAAACGTTCGTTAATTAATTAAACCTTCGTTCGAATCTACGGTGTACGTAATAGATCGGTATATAGTGGCTGAAAGACGATATCGATTTTAATCGAAGAGGTATCGAGTCGTAGGAAACGTTGTGTTTTATCTTACTGTAGATAAACGCGCGGCATCGTGTTTCGCTGATGCGTTCGTACATACTTTTCCCTTTGTTTCTTAAAGAGTATTCTCTCGATACAGTGCGTCTGTGTAACGTGCGTTCGAAGCGATCAGATTTTTTTTTTTTCAAAAGCATTTGTCGACTATACGATGAACGTGTCGTAAATGCGAGGAAACGTCAAAGGTGGTTTTTAACCGGCAGAAAATTCGACGATGGTGATCAAATAGAATCAGCGCCGAGCGAATCCTTCAAATTCAAAACCTCGATTTTTTGATGATTTTTTGAAAATGCGATCGAGAAGATAGTTGAAAAATGGAAAACGCCGGTCGTTTCAAACTAAAATAACGAATTTCTTTTATCGAAGGTTGGAGTCAACGAACGACGTTACTTACGGGACGATACGATGAAAAGTTCGAGCATTAAAAACGAGCAAAAACGAAATAAAAAGATTAAAGCGAATTATTTTATTTTCGAACGGAGAGCGTTAACAACGTATCGTCAAAAATTCCGTGGGTTGTTTAATTCGGCCGCTGTAGGTTAATTAATTGTCGTTAATTAGCGCGGCTCTTTTCTCGCGTTACGCTAATAACGCCATGGTAATGCCGTTTTTTAATTACGCTCTATTACGCCACCCTTTTATTACGTTCCCTGGCGCGACCCGTTTCGAAACATTTAATTAGCCCGGCCGTCGAACGCCACACGAAATTGCCCCGTGAAAATAGCCAAGGTGCCATCACGACACCCGGGATGGGATGCTTGCTTTCTCCTCGCCTTTCCCGTTTCAGAGCCGATATTTCCGCTCTCCGACGGCCACGTTGTCAGCTTCTCGTCCACTTCTATGACCAAATCTTTCCACGCGTCTGTTTTCTTCGGGATATTTTTTGCAACGGATGATGCTCGGGTATCGCTAGACTTTGTGTGATGCCGTGTAGCGTGGGAGAGTCGGGCATCTCTTCGACATTGTTATCTCGATATTTTGTATTTTTCTTATTTCGGATATTGAGTTGGTTTATTCCGAAAGAAATATCTTCCGTAGTTAGATTTTATCGGGTTGTCGCGTTTGAAGTTAAAGATTGTTCTTTTTTATATAATATAATATATAATTTTATATAGTATTTATATATAATAGAAAGGTGAGAGTAAATTTGGCGGTTACACTGCTATCGTTATTCGTTAAAAGACATTTTTGGAGGGGCGAAGAGGAACAGAGATACTTTTTTTCTATTTCCAAAAATATTTTGCAGAGACTTCTTCTATGAGTCTCGTCGTAACTCTTTCGATTCACGGAGAAAGAATATTCATAGCTTTCACAATCGGAGTACAACTGAACGGTGGTTAAATCCAAATAGGAATATTTAACATAAATTCGAAATAGGGAAATTCTCATAGAGAAAAGATAATTATCGCTCTTCATGAAGTTACCTTATAAATGCATTATTTCAACTTCCTTAAACTTCTTTGAAGATTCCTTCCCCGCGGAAAAAGCCTCAAATAAAGAATCTCTTATCTTGTGTTTTTGTGGTACAGGGAACTGTGATAAATTTCGGTAAAATTACGATAGAATACGTGTACAAAACGGAGGTCCTTTTATAAAGATTGCTAAATAAAGGATTTTCCATGACGTGGCAGAAGAATTGTAATAAAATTCCCTTTCTGCCACGACGCACGAACGAAATGGAAGACCCTTCGTTCTGTTATCCGTCGACTTATATTTCAGTCTGTAACTTGAAAAACCAGGACAACGTTAATTCGAATTCTCAGTTTAGCGGTAAGCGATGCGAGTTTCGAGTCACGCATTAGGCAGTCTGTTGTTACAATTCGATATTCGAAGAAGAGTCGTTTTAATAATTGCTTTCTTTTCTCAGACGTAATCTATAGTCTGCTCGCAAGGGAGGATCCTTAACCCAAAATAAACTCCCGAAAGTCCAACTATTTCTCGTTATAGCTCGCCGTAACATCGGTAAGTTCTTTCTACCAAAGGACGATCTTAATTAAAAGGAACGACTTTCATGTGGAAACATTTTTTCAATTTTTTACGGTTTGTATAACGCAAAATAGAAAAATAGCTGGATTTTCGAAGGCCAATCTCGCCGCCCCTTACGGTGAATTTAGGCAGCAAAGGAAAATTGCGTAATACGCGCGATCTTTTGAAATTGCGGCTTGTATCTTCTCTCGTCTGTTCGACGCATGGCTAATTTTTTCTTTTCATTTGGATCGACGCTGTTGGCATTCTAATTCGCAAACGATCGTAGAATTAACGGTTATCGCGGTGGAGAAAAAAAGAAGGAAAGAGATGGACTGGCGTACGATTGGGAAATCGATGGGGCCGTGTTGCCGGTGAAATTCTAAATAACCGATTGCACCCCAGAGAATCAACCACCAGACGATTCGTTTGCCAACCTCGACGAAGAGGAAACGGCGTTACCCGTTCGCAAAACGAAATTGTTTTACCGGTTTCGACTCATCCTCCCGGTTGTCACTTTCCCCTATTTTTATTTTAAATATTTATTCCCCTTTTTGTTCCTAATTCTTTGTTTCTTCTCAGTTGTTAGATACTAGCATTTGTTGTTTACTCTAGAGATCTTGCCTATCTATCTTTACTAGAAAGACAAAGAGTTACGAGTCATTTATCGCGGACGTATATTTAGTAAGAAATTAGTATACGGCACGAATAGCCACGTAAAGCGTATAATAAAAGTTAAGCGTGATTTGATCGAGCATCGAGATTCATTTACCCTGTACAAAGTTAGCTGATAGTGTACTTTCCCAACGATATTGTGTCTCATAAACGCATCATTTTCTCCCAAGTTTCTCGAATATTCGCATAAGTGGTCGGTTGCTGTAGAAAGACATCTGCAACGACATTCGATCAAGATTTCGTACGATTTAAAGTCTACGTACCGAACAATATTTAAATACTGTCGTGATCTTGTAACTTGCGTATACATTTTCAAACTGATTTCAAGTGGAATAAGAGTTGCCAATGGAATAAGGATAAAAACAAGAATGAAACTATACGAGTCTATGAATGCATCAACGCGATCGCGATAGTTTCTCAAGATTACCGATATAATTTCAAAATGGTTCTCGTGACGCACAAAATGCGTTCGTAAAAGACGCGCGTAAGTGTTGGGGGGGGGGTACTTTGGCGTATATTAGTTAGGTACATTAGCGATCCCTGTTTCGGAAATTCAGTCACTACGATCGCAAACAATCGCGACAGGTGGCCCTTTGTCAGAGAGGGGAACGTTGTCGTCCCGTAGTCGAGCGCGAGCGCATGCACGCGGTATTTATCTGGCGGAAACCGTGGCCATAACTTCGTTTCCATGGGAATTGTTTGGCAACAGGTGGGGAAAATTTCCACGCACAGGCCAGCCTGCACAGCCTCGTTTTGTCGTTCCAACCCCACCGAAAGCTCTCTCTCTCTCTCTCTTTCTCGCTCTCTCACCGCCCCTCAGTCATCCTCGCTATTTCCCCCACTATGCTCCACTACGAATGGAACAATTTCTGTTTTCCACCCTACCCCCTCCGTTTTCTATCCACGTAATTTCGCTACTTTTGCCAATTGTACGGCAATTTTCAGACGTGTGATGTATTTGTTGCGTTCGGAAATTTGGAAGGAGTTTGGAGGAGGAGTGGTGGGAAAATGATCGTCGGAAGAATTTCTTTCGGTTTGGTCTTTCCATGCTCGTTTTTACTCCTCGAAGAAGTCAAATTTTATAAATCCTTTGTCCCATGAAAGTTAAAGTTAGTAAGTAAAATTAGTAAATTGAGAAAAGTAAATTAAATTTGCAAGTTTCGAAACTATTCGTAGAATTACCCATTTCTATAACTAAGTGTGAAGGCCTATCTTAAAAAATGGCCTATTTTTTTTAGGAAAGTTGAAAGAAACGAGCGCGGAGGCGAAAACGTGGCAGCTTTCTGTTTCCATCCTATTCACGGTTACGAGGATAACGTTTTCAGATTATTTCGTTCTCAAGCAGGTCTAGAAATGGCCACCTTTTAGCATTCTCGTTTCTTTCTTCGTTTTCGACACTTGGTGTACGTGCATGTATATACGTGACACCTGCAAGCGTTTCTGATACAAAGTACACGCATAAAACGAGCGAATTCAGCCAGAGGCGGTCTCCGTATATTGCACCCCCGCGGATTGTCGCCGACATCGACGCGACGACCCTTGTACCGTGACTCTGATCTTCGACGCGATCACCAGAGAGCCTTCTAATTAAAATCTCGGAACTTTTTCCGTCCCCTGACGCGTTTCCACCTCGGTGAACAAGATCTGTGAACAGGGGACGAAAGGATCGACGGTTCAGGGGTGGGAATAATTGAAATCGTTCAGCCACCCCTCGCGCCAGCAATTAACACGCCCGACTACTGGGTGCCATCTACGTGTCTTTTTTCTTTCTTCTTTTTGTCATTTCCGTCTTTCTTTTTCGAAAGGTTTTTCGGCTTTCGCTCGGCTCTGTCTGCTGAGATTTATTTAATTTTTAGGGGGCGAAGAAGAGACGTTGGAGCTTTTTCCTTTCGATTTGTTTGAACGAATTAGCATCTTTTGTACGTTGATATTTTTTAAATATATTTACTATATATTTATAAATATTTTTTACCTTATTCGTAGAATTAGTACCTGTTTTTACAAGATTTTGTTATTTATAATATTGTACATGCATATATTCGTAGAAAAGTAATAAAACTGTGGCGAGAGCAGGGTATCCGAGGAAGGGATCGATGGACGTTGGCGAGATTCGGACGCGGTAACGAGGGAAGAGTTAATCGATTCTGGGTAAAAGCAGAGGGGAGAAATTGTAGATCGTGCGAACAGGGGAAAGACAGAATGACTCATAGAAGAGCGCAGCGAAGTTGAAAGAGAGAAAGAATGCTCGAGGAAGCTAATTTTAACTGTCTTAACGGCCTCCAATTTTCGCGACTTAATCCGTTCCTCGTGCGCCTAATCGACTCGATGATAAACCATCGATCAAACGAAAGTATAGATGATTTTGCTGCTTGTCGTACGCATTCACGCTGATTCGCGCGTATTCGAGATTGCATTGTTTCCATCTTGTCGTTCGTAACGTTTCTTCTTCTCTTCCATGTGCTCACGCCGAATATCGATATCGAAATCAACGCGTGTCTAACTGCGTTCCAAAGCTGTTGTACAACGAACGCACGATCGTCGTGCAACAATTACAAAGCAGCAAACTTTCCCGGGTTGAGTGTCGTAATTGCGCGAAAGGCACGATATCGATGTATGTGTATGTCGAATTTGTAGGTACAGAGCCAGCCTTTTTCAAGACCGAAGGACAGGAAAATAAAGTTATCTATTTGCCTGATAAAATTCTGCCGAAGAAGGGAGGATTGGAATTCTTCGATTTGAATTTCGATATTTTGCGGCTCGAGAGCATTATGTTACAGCGGTTGTAATAGCAACAAAGATAGCAGCAATGAACGTCATAATCGTGGTACTAGTAACGCAATTAGAACTCACAATATACCCTGGAAAAGCGGATAACGCACGACAGCGATGCCAAATCTGGCAAACGACGTTTTCATTGTCCATCTTCCGGCTGGAATCACGTTATACAGCCGAAATGACATTTGTAAATTCAGGAATAGATTCGAAACAATAGCCACGCACAGCGAGCTGTTACTAGTCGAAACGAGTTTTCCGTTTTGTCGTGATCCTCGCGTGTGCCGAGCCTACGAATTTTAATGAAAGCTCGAACTCGCGAATTGTAAATAAACCGGGCTGCAGGCGAGCCCCGAGCTTGATTAATCTTGATGAATTATTACAAACCATCCCGTTATTTCCTCCCGTAAATGCAAAACATTATCGCGAATTCGTATCGCGAGCATTGTGTTTCATTTGTAATCATCGCCAAATTACGATCGGCCATTATTGATTCGACCGGTAACAGAAGCCAAATTTCATGGTAATTAAATCACAAACGAGAACGTTGTTATAACATACGACGGTATCCCTGAATTTTTAATTGTTATTAATAGACTGCGGACTTTTATGTGTTTAGGTGAAACTTGGAGATGCAAAAATACGGAGAATATGGGTGATGTGTAAAATTATGTAAAATTATGTAAAATGATGTAAAATGATGTAAAATATCCAAAATATAGTAACCTTTATGATATTTAATAGACGAAGTAACTTTTCATCCAAGCTGCAGTTGTTCGATTCAGCATTCGGAGAAATATGAATTTGCATAAATATCTTCTTCTGTTCTTCGTTTACCAGGGTTTCTACAGTGGCGGACGAAGGAAAGCTTAACGCTTGGATAGCATCGTTGGGTCGTAGATGCGATCATAGTAATAATTTGCGGTAGACTAGTAAAATTTCTACGTTCACGTTCTCGATAACTGAGATTTACTATCGTAAACAGGTGCGCTTGAACGAATTTCGAAACTCCGAAAATTCCATATTTATTACCATAATTCGAATATCGTTACGTGTAAGATATTTCTGTATCTTCGATAGAGACGCTTTACCCCTACGATAAATCAACGGACCAAGCGAGAGACACCCTAAATCCGGAACATATTTTAAGAAATCTACGATTGAATTACCGACAACCATTCGACGACGAAAATCTTTCATCGAAATTTGTTAGAAATAACATTACCTTTGGTCTCTTCCTGCGACCAAAAATTCCATGGCAATCCGCCCTTATCGCGCACCGAGTCGTAGGAGGAAAACATAAAGCGAACGAGTGGAAGCATAGCGGGGATGCTTTATGGGCCAATAACAGGGGCGTGCGTCTTGTCGTTGTAAATTATTAAGCCGCCCTCAGCGCGGCCGATAAAGCTTCGCGAACCTGATATCCGTGGCGTTGGCGAGCCTGCAGCATCGTCCTCTTCTGGGCAGGAAATAACGATTCACTCGACGACACCGTGTACATTGTACATACGGTAAATCATCGACCGACTCGGCGAACGCTTCCAACGATGTACGACGTGCTGTTGTAAGAGAAAAAAGCCGGTAGTTATTAAAAGTCGAAACGAGGGCGATATTTTCCGGATCTAAAAGGTGGCCGTTCGGTCGTTCTTTGTCTCCTACACGTGGGCTAGCTTGTGTGCTTAGGAAATAGGTTGTCTAACAAAGGACGATGTAATTTTATCCATTTAGCAAGCTTCTACTTCAACTGTGAAAGAAATATACGGTAATTGTTTCGGAGTACACTTTCTTGCTGGTTTTATCTTTCTATTAATAACGCGGCGAGTTCTTCCCGAAAGAATTATTTTCTCTTATTTATCTCAGAATTTTCAAAAGATTTTTTCAAGAATTTATACGGAAATGGCCTCTTTGAAGATTGTTACGGAATGCTTCGATTCTAGGCTACTTCATAGCGCTTTACGGAATTTATTTGATTTTTATGCTTCGATATGTTTCCGACTTTGCTTTCGTTTAAAGTCTAAGTCACGCGTCTAACGCGTAGAAATTTAAATTGCCACTCGATTTCGAATAGCCAGTCTCGAGAACCCAAACGACCCAGGAAATAATATAAAATTCAAGTTCTGCGAGTACAAACCGTTGAGAGATGAAATTTAACTAGACTAGTTCTGAACCGTCCGAAGACACGTCTAGAAAGCAACGAGTCGGTTATGGTGGCCACGAAGGGTGACGATATTTCGCCTTAGAAGGTCGTCTTAAGTGCCCCTTAATATTAAGCAGGTTGGGTCTTTATTGGCAGGGCTGCCACATTAATCCAGTTACAGTGTGCGCGGCCCGGAAATTTGTAGACGGTTATAAATTTTAAAACTTGTTCACGCACCTGCGTTCGAGCCACCCTCTTGGCTTACGGGGGTTAATCGACCGACTCGAAGTATTTTGCGTATCGAAACTACCCCCGGGTGGTGGTCTATAGGCAAGGAGAGTGATCTTGCGCGAATAGCGCTAAGAACTCTTAAGCGCTCGGAGTACTCCAAGATACTCGAAGCATCCTAAATCGAAAAATGTTGCATTTTTTACTGCAAACTGTTCTACTCGATGCAAGTGTTTGATCTCTTCTTGTAAATAGACGACAGTAACGTTAATACGCGAACGATCAACCGAATTGGGAGGACCAATTTCCTCAGCGACTAATCTGGTCTTCGAACCTTTACCACTGCTGTGTTGTGCTGTGACCCCGAGCATTGAGATCCGAGCTCACGGATGGTAGAAGCTGCTAATTCAGCGATGTATCTGCTAGCTGCCGCGCTCCGCAGCTCGATACCGTACGTGCTTTTACATTAGAAAATTCAACAGGATGTTCGGACCAACGGGATGCTCGGTAAAACTCGAGCAACCCCGAGCAGCGAATATACGAACCAAGTTCACGCGCAATCCTCCGCGATTCGTGCGAAATCCTTGAATCCCTCTTCGGAAACTTTGCCCATCGACGCAGTCTTTGAACAGGGAAATTCTCCGCTTAATTACCGGGCCTTGAAATCGTACTTTCGTACATCGACGTACTAATCGATAAACATATTTAATTAACGCGACGGGCCGTGCGGCTCGCG
>NT_177056.1:427873-428077 GCF_000188095.3 Bombus impatiens
GCGACGGGCCGTGCGGCTCGCGAAGAGAGAAAAAAGAGTTGGTTGGATATTTAATAAATCGGCGATACGCAAAGCGGCGGTCTCCTCTCTGCGGAAACGATATTATATTTCGGCTAATGAGACTGAAAGTTGGCCGACGGGCAGAGGGTGAAGGGCGGGTAGGAGCCAGCGTGAGCCTGATTGGTCGGCTATTAACGACGCCCG
>NT_177056.1:428246-476802 GCF_000188095.3 Bombus impatiens
CGCCCGAGCCGTAACGATCATGCGGCGCGCGACAAATACAAATTAATTAATAACGTTCATAAACCAGTCCGGCCGAGTAGCTTTAACGGCTGGCCCGGCTACCGGGGGTTAGTTAATACCCGTTAAATTATCTACGGTACTTACGCAAAGATCATTAATTTATGTTCTGTCCTGCGCCGCTGCTTTTCGCGTTCGCGCCACCAGAGATGTTTGCGTTGCGGATCAAAGCTGCGCCATCTACGTTGCGTTGGGCAACGTGCCTGGTGTTGGCGAATTGGAGTGCAGCAGAGCTACGTTATTACGGAACTTCTTGGGCATCCAACAGTTTACGGTTACTCGCGTTAATATTCGGATCGTATTTGCCGTCTTGCGCGAGAGCGGATCCTTTAAATATCGCGTTGCTTGTTCCGCGAACATGCGAACCATTTGTCGTATTTTCATGACGTTTGATATTAAAAGTCGACAGATTTTAAAAATTGTTTCCTTAGCGTACGACTTGCGCGCATAAAGTTATTTTCATTTGAAATAAACGGTTCTTCGAAATTCATATTATGCCAAAATGGCTAAATAATATTCAGAGCATGTACGTTCGACGTTTTGTCCAATTTCTTCGTCGATTCGTGGCCTTTTAGCTTCGAATCGCGCAACAATCGTAATAACGATAAATTTCCGCCAGAATTTCGACGGACCCTTTACAAATTAATCTACCAAAAACAGCCGTCCAAATGTCAACGATTCGTTGCAGTTTAAAGTTGGAACAGCCGCGGGCCACTTTGCCGTCATTAATCACCCGTCTATTATTTGCACTCGATCACCGGCTCGTTCATTACATTAATTAGCATCGATGGATCAGAAACGTCCGAAATATATTCCCGTCGTTAATGGATTGTCCCACGGTACTTGTTCGTTTGAACGAAAATTCTGCGATCCTTGAATTCTGTTTCTAACACCAGTGGCGCCGTCACATTCCCTAGACAGAGACTGGCGATTCGTGGTAAAAAGGCAAGTAACGAGCCTTGCTCTCATTTCCAACGAGAGTCTTCGCAAATTCTTCGCAAATATTCTTCGCAAATATCGTCGTCCATCTTTAGAACGAATTTTTAGTCTAATACGTTAAACTTGATTCCAGTCGTACGCGAAAGACGATCAAATCCCGACAAAAATGCATACTTTGTTGTAATTTAAGCTGAAAGTCGTAAGCAGCAAATTGCAGTTTCTAAAAAAGGCTATATCTGTTATTTCAAGTGCGATCTTTCATCGTACTCTCGTCTCGAGGTGCGAGAAACGACGAATTATCGCGAGAATAATTCGTGTTAATATACAGCCTTCGTTTCTTTGCGCTGGTCGCTCGCAACTTCTTCGAGAACATCGTAGAACGTCACTCTAGCCTCTTAAACATAATCGCAATCGCCCGAAACCGCGCAACGTCGCTCACATCCCCTACGTCTCTTGTTAATTAAGAGTAATTGCTATCCATGTCCCTATTCGGGACAAACAGACGGTTTGTCCTGCAGTTTGCAATCACTTAATCGCGAAACCGAGGAACGAGTGACGGCCAACTCGCTCTTCCAACTCGAATTCTCGTAATTACAGATGCTAAACGGGGAGAAACGTCAAGCCAAGTTGCTATTTCAGGCGACACCGATCCTTTTGACGTAAACAGCAGCCTGTCTCGAGGAATTTGTTATTTGTAAAAGTAATTAATCCTTAACGCAGCGACTTTTAATTGTGAATATCGACCGGCAACTCCAACTTATTCTCGTCGTACCTTCTCCTTTCCTTTTCCGAGGAATCTTGAAAGTATATAAGCATTTATCACGCTTGTCTCTAAAAATTGTTCTCCCCGAAAGAACAACTTTCGCCACCGTTTCAACGATTTTCTCAGGAAACGATATGTTTGTGCATATCGATCGGCTTTATCTTAACAATTTTCACCAGAAAGACACACCCACTTTTGTTTTTAGAAACTAGAATTTGCTATTACCGTATCTTATAGTCGAATAATTCCAACTAAATGGTCGGAAACGATTGTATCTACTCTTTTATGTATCTTGGATGGTAATCGAAGGAACAATTTCCATCAAAAAGATTCGGTCATTTCTTTAGGAACCAGAACTTGTTTTACTACGTTTTACGTTTCAACGATTCCAATTGGATTCCACCGAATAATTTCAACGAAACAGTCGAAAATGCTTCTACCAATTTGTAACGTTGGCGATCGTAACTGCAAGAACAGTTTCTACCAAAAGAATTCATCCCTTCGCGTCCGTCGGAACAATCGATGGAACGATCCAACCCTCGGTGACTAGAAACAACCCCACAAACTCCCGTCGAAGCCCCATGCTTTTGATAGTGGAACCACTGGCCTAATAAACCTGCCCTAACCACGTAACAGGCGTAAATCGCGAGGCGGCGATAAAATCTGCGAGGATGTTGGCCATTTTTATAGTCGAACCTGTCATCCCACAGCTGCGATCGAATCCCTTTATTCGGACGAGCGTGACGAACGTTCGTTCGACTATATTCTGATTTACGATCAGGCTGTTTCGATGGTGTACCGCGAGCCTAACGATCCACGAGAACCACGATGGACACCCAGCTGCGCGGTATCATTCGATTCTCGAGAATTTAGATTTAATCGCCGATTCGGTGGCCGGGTTAACCGCGAAAAAGTAACGATTCCTGTTGGTCGAACGGATGTTGGAGAAAAAATGACGCGTGTAACGCATGGCTTGTTAAGCTTACTTGACGAGCTACGCACCTGGGTTTTGGCTTGCGTTTTAAGGTTACCGATCGTGAATTACACGATGGAAGATTAGAGAAATTGCACTTTTTTGTTATCTCGAGCACGTTACGCTGCTGGCCTTTTCGCTTTTCTGCAAATTCCCATTTTTCTATTTTCAAATAAACAGCTTCTTATCGTTCTCTATTTTCTCGTAAATTTCTACGTTTCTGTTTCCAAGTAGAGAGGTTCGTGGAATGATGTTTAAAGTAAAAAGCTCGGTTGCTCTGGCCGAGACGTCTAAAAATTATTTCAAACCGCAGCCCCGTCGCGATCGCCATTTTAAAATGTATATATCCGCGAATTCGCATCTCGATTATTGTCGTTAAAATCCGCAAATAGCGCCAGAGAGTAGATAGTTGAATTGGAAATCGTTGCTTTCGCGTAGGTCGAATATTTCCAGAATAGAAAAGACCTGGAAAGGCGTCGGGGTTCGGGTCGGTGGCACTTAGACACGGTTCGTTAGTCGTTGGAGATTGCATCTTGCTAGATTTACTGGGAACGTACGTCGACCATTACCAGCCGATTGCTAGCTCGAGTGCAATTTCGTTTCTGGATATCGAAACGAAACATTCGTTTCTTAGCCCCGCTGCCTGCCATTTTTCGCCCTCTAGTCTCTTCACTCTCTGCATCTTGATTTTGCGTTCGAACAACGGTGGTTTGCTCTTTCGAAGAAAGAGAATTCGCGAGTTATCGTCCCTTCGAAATGTTGTTTTTAAACATTTTTAAACCAATTTAAAAACCATTTTAAGAATGGTTCGTTACACGTGTTCTAATTTCTGACGCGTTACGAACTTTGCCAATACAATCGCGATAGCCGAGTCACTCGACAATGTGCACGATATTTCAAAATGTTTCGTGCAACGCATATTTTATATGCGCAAGTGGGTGTCTACAAATGTCCGAATACTCTCATGAAAATCGTCGTTTCGCGTGCGACCTTTTACGATTTTCAACGCGTCATTACCTTCGCCAGTGATTTCGAGAAGATTCGTTACAGCTCGTTTCGCGTATCGATCTTTCCGTTATACCTGTTCAAATTCGCGCTACCATTTCTCGCTCTTTGTACCTGTAACAGGTTCGTAATCCGCTATTTCGAGCTTCGAAAAATTTATTATTTATACGTTTATGTGTCCGTGGTCAGCTCGCGGTAATTGCATTGGAAACGAGTAATTCCATTTTTCGTGCTATTCTTCCAAGGTGAGATGCATTTTTTATAAAAAAAAAATTGAATCGAGAAGAAGCTTAGTGTCCGCATGAAAACGTTCGACAGAATGTTATGTTGAAAGTTATCAACGAAAAACCTCGTTGTTGCCCAATTGTGGCAAGAATTTTCCTCGATTCGTGAGTGGAATCTCCGTTTCGGGGGCAATATGACGCGAGTTTTCCCTTTTCTCGAATGGAGACAGCATCAGTCGCTGCGTGACAGCTCGTATTTCTTCGAAATCCTCGGAATAATAGAAAAGAGCACAACACGGCGACTCTATGGTGCACTGATGGCTTTTCCGATGCGCGCCGCGTGCACGAAACAACTTGGTCCGAAATTCCCCGCGCCGACTAATGGCGTCCGCCATTTTGCGACGCTGTTTTCTTCAACGGACGATATTTCGATCCTTCTACACAGATTTTACATATTTTAAAATGCACCGAGCATTTTTAATTTTACCCTTTGCTATTCATCATTCGTCTTTGCTGCGATTTTTTTTGAAGATCTTGACTCGGTTTGGCATGGTTCGATCAGTTTGATAATTTAATTTTGCTTGACTTTGGATAGAAGTTTGGAAATTGCGAGATTCGTTTGACGCGTCAAAATTTCACATATCGATCTTAATCTTCGTTTTGACACAATTAATCTCTTAGTAAGAAGAAACTGTTGTCCGTCGGTGTTCTTTTTAGAAGAACCGGTCGCCGTTACGCCTTTTCAAATCCATAGATGACCTTTCTCGACGGAGGACTTTCTGCGACAATTTATGAACGTAATTCGATTACCAAACGAAATTACAGTAGAATCGGTAAAACTGTTCTGTCAAAGGCAGCCGCGTTAGCGCAAACCTTGCTTCCGCTCTTCGTTCCGACTAATTCATTTGCCTTTCTGTTAGCAAAATAATTACAAAAAGATGGAAGAACTAAAAAAGGGAGGTGCAAAAAGAATTGGAAAAACAAGAAGCGAGGAGAAACGAAGGGTAAGCTTTTCCAACGAATGGAAGACATACTTTTATCTTAATGGAATTCGTTATCGAGCAAAAATAATTCTCTTTGACGAGCAGCCGAGTGCCAGCGAGAGTCGACGATGAAACGCGGTGTAATGGAAAAAGCGCGGGAAAAATCGAAACGCCGGAGGATCTCTCGCGGGGGCTCCGCTCGGATCAGAATTTTCTCGCAAGCATCTTGCCTTCTGCAGACACGAACAGAGATCTCTGTTCCGACCACCGGAGATCTCTAGAGGCCAGGAATCGATAAGAACAATGTTTGCAACGGGATGTTTGCAGTGTTTCTAGGAAACACTTTGAGACAATTGGTTCTTTTTGTTAAACGTTGTCGAGAGCGTTGTCATATCGATTGGATAAATAGGTTGTTACTTAAGCAAAATTCTTAGCAATAAAAGCCAATACACTTTGTCGTGCATAAATTAATAGATGTAGATAGATGTTGATGTTGAACCTTTGATAACGAAGACCGTAACGTAATTTACCATAAACGAACCGTGATAGGCGTAGATGGCTTCCGATGTTAAATTTATTGAAATTTATCGAATTTATTTTTCATTGTCACCGTTCCTGAATTATTACGCCCAAGTTTCACAAAAATTCCTAACGATATATTCGATTGTAGCATATTCTGTTCGAAACGTCATTGGAATTCGCCGTGAAAGTTTGTTTGGTCGCGACTCTTCATCGTCAAGGAAACGCGGAATTTATTCCGCTATATTAATTAACCGTAGATGGGCGTAGGTGGAGGTGTCAGACGGCCGTCGATGAGGAACGCTAGAAAAGTAATCGAAGTAATGGCTCTCGAGAAGCGGTCGGCCGCGCTAATCGAGGACCCACGGAATTATCGACACATCCGCCGGGAGTTCCCATTCAGCTGGCCAAGTGTACTCGATGGCTGGCTTCGACCGCGGTCCCCGAAACGCCGAACAATTCAACCGCCGGGATGGAATTAAAAGGAGAATTTACTCGTGAGAAAGTTTTCGCCCAGGCTTTAGATCGATCTTCATCCCAGTTAGTCAGTTGGTTTCGACGTATGTCTACATATACTGGCCGAGTAACTATACTACGGAAAATTCGTACGTTCGCATCGTACGCGTTGTACGGAATATTATGAAATTTCATGGCTATTGTAACGAGACTCGACTGCCAGGATTATACCGGTACAGTTTGAACGAACAATCCGAAAACGTGTGTTAAATCTAAGAGAATACCAAATGTCACGATAAGCAGTCTTTTCGAAGTTAGGTGTTAAAAACTTCGTCGCAAAATCGAATAGAAACGACGGTGATATAAGCTCGATGTAAAACATTTCTCGTTTTATATCGTTTCAAAGTAACGAATTTATAAATCAGGACATACCAAGCTTTTCATCGTCCTACGATAAGTGATAATGCTTACTTCTCGAAGAAAGCAGAAAGAAATTCATCGAAATCGTTGTTTTTCTAACTTCAAAGTTTCAGAGTTTTAGCGAAAGGTTTTTGGCGTATTTCTACCTTCTCAATTATAGCGTTCCACTGTGCAAGCAAGTAATCGATCCTTTGTCGAATTATGCCGAATGGTTTGATGAACGTCACAGAGATTCCGAATGATTCCGGAAGGCTCGCCAGTTTCTGTACTCTTTAATTAATCGACTATGGTTTAATTGGAACAAGGAAATAGGGTTTAATGAGAGACGCGTCGTTCGATCCTGGCGTTTTGCGTGGATTTATGACACGTCAATCGATATTGGAAATAGATGGTTCGAACGTTAGGTATTCCAAATGGGACTCGCAGATTTCGTAGCTTTAAACGAGAGAAATGGGAGAATATAACATTTCGGGATGTTACTATATTGAAACGATCGTTTACGCGAGCTTTCGATCTAGTCTTCAATTATAATTTACTCTTTGGACGGATTTGACCCATTATTTAGAACGAATCGTATATACGTATATATTGAAATGTCTCTGCATCTCGTGCTCTCGCACGTAACACACTCGAAACCGTTGCAGCATACTCTACGCTTGACATAATAGGCAAAAGTCCTTTCAAACTCTCTTTAAACCAAAGAGAACGCACAGTGATCGAAACTTACGTTCGAACGAGCACACTAGCGCCACCAGAGCCCGTAACTCCATTAACGGTTGCTCGTTACACGTCGCTAATCACGTTTCCATAAAAAGTCGATGAAAGGACCGAAAATGAAAGAAGAAAAGCGAGGGAAAGAAAGGAGAACGGTTTTCCGCGCGAACGAAAAGCGTTTGTAAACGATGTATCGATGCTAATGGTCGCGTTGAAAAAAAGAAACGTCCAATCAACGGTATTGTTTTCCTCTCCTGGTTTCAATTAGCTTTGATTGGCTGTCCAGCCTTAATTGAAGCGTTAGCGGTGACGCTCGGTCGAATTAATTTCTGCAATTAATAAAATCGCGAACTCGCCACGCTTATCGGACCCGATTTCTCTGTAAAAGGATCCTGGTCGAAACGGCGGGCCGTGGAAACGAAACGAACCGGTTCGCGACGCGCCGTTGTCCGCGAGAATCGAATTGTTCTGCCGTGAATAACGAGCGCTGTTGTTTCATCGAATTATCTTTACCCTATTGGTGTCGTTTTATGGCGGCCGTTAGCCCCAGAAAGCGGCCAAGTTTTTCGCTTCTCCGTCCCTCTTTTCACGGACGATCGCCTAGTAATTTGGACAAATGCGGGATCTTCGTTCGGACCCGCGTTTCAACGGCCGATTGGAGGTTAGGCTTGGACAGTGGTGCGAGGACTCGGATGATTCGCGACTAGTCCAGACGTGACACACGGTTCTTTGGTATTTGATTTTTCGTGGATCGGAAAAATGCGTTTAAACGTTGATCTCCCACCTTCCATTCCTCCGTCTTGTTTCTAGAAAAATTTCGACGAGGCGAGCTTTCGTTTTCGTTCGTCAGTCGGATACGCGAAATTCGATAGACATACGCAGGCTTGCTCCACTACTGTAACTGTATACGGTTTACACGTCGCGCAAAACAGGAGCCGTAATTTCGGCGATTATGAAAATATCGGCAAAGGGTGCACCGCGGGACACGTTGAAGAGATTAAAACGAACGGTATCGCTGATATTCCTCGCGGGTTTATTTCGCGTATGGACACGTTACAGAGGATCGAGCGTTACGATCCGGTTAATGGCTAATTACCCGATTAACGCCGATTCGATTGATCGGTAATTATTTTACGAGCTCGATGTAGCCCGGGTCGTTCGATAGTTTGCATAGGAAGAGCCGGGGCATTATCGTCCCGCTATTCTCTTACGAATCACTTGGCTCTCTCGTTTTTAGCAGACTTAAAATCAATTTTATCGCGTAATTTTCCACGATTCGTCCGATTGCTTCCGTTCAATTGACGCTCGCTCGATATAATCACCTGTTCAACGAAGTCGCTCGATAATTCTCCTGCACCATTTCCGACCATTTCCCTCTTTTCCTTTCCGTCTTTTTTTTTTTTTTGAACGGATTTTCAAAATGCCTTCAAAAATTGGCTTTTGCATCGACTATTTTTCCAAGCTGAATATTTATGAATTTTGTTTTTTATTCGAACGTCGGGAAACGCAAAGATGTTTCGTCGATTTTTCCACGTAATACGTATATCTTAAATCGAGCTTATTATAGTAAGAGTACAGTTCTCCGTAAATTCACAAGTCCGTTTAAATTTTCGGAACGTTGCATCTCTCTCGAGAAATAAAACTTTATTCGATTAAAAATTAATCCTCGATAGTGTTCACCGGTAACTTGGTCAAGCTACGCGAAGGATGAAGAATGTACACGATGGAAAGCGGCACGAATCGAAGCTGGACAAGGCTGTTGAAACTCGTTGGGAATAATCGGGGCTGGCAAACATGGAACGAGGGTGACGGGTTGCCGTTTAGTTGTGAACGACGTGGAAATCGTCGTCGACGTCTGAGACGATTAAAAGAGCGAAGAGTGCCAGGCGCAGCAGCCGGAAGAGCTGCAGGGAGAAAGGAAATAACGAGCCGACTTGGCCGGTGACTTTTTTTCTTCTTGCAGAGGGCCATTAGCGTGTCTATAAATAAAATAATCGCCGACCGTGTCTTTTGTCGTGTCTCCCGAGCCTTGTCCTCGCTCTCTAATGTCGCGCGGTCGTTTCACCGAACGATTGTTAGGGTGAGACCGAGCCGATCGATCCTTCGGTTAAAAGCAATCGCATCGTCAAAGTCTTGTCGACGTTTCTCGAATAAGTCTTGTTGAAAGCCCGGCGCGAGGTGCGTGGACACTTTGGCCAATTTGTATCAACGAACATGTAAACTATCTTTCCAGGAGCTAGTTCCGAGCGAATCGTAGGCCGAGCGAGTAAAGGCCAGGCTCTTTCCATTTAGAATACAGTACGCGTATTATCGCGCACATCAGTCGCAAAATCAAAAAAATAGTATCATCTTTACGAGAAGTACTCAAAGGATAAGAACATAGCGAGCAGGTTTGCGGCGTCACGGCGTAACTCACGTACTATTTAGCTGATTGCGAGAGAACGAAGCAAGTGAAACAAGCGGGTTCTCAAGCAGACCGATAACAGTGGTAATGATAGTTTACCTTCGCTTGTTTCGCTTGCTTCTCACCCTAAGAGAGACCAGTTTCCTTTCATTCTGCGAGTCTCCGACATCATCGACGTGTCCTGTAGAAATTTCTGATCTTTCACATGCTTGGAATATATGTCACTCTTCGTTAATTTTCTTTTTTCGAGTTGCCCAACTTAATACCTACCCTAACGTGTACGATGTAACGTATAAAGTTGAATTAAAGGGTAACGGAATCGTTCGAGAATGGAGTTTCGAGGACGTGTTTGCTGTTTAAAAGAAATAACGCTTCGTAAGTCGTTGTTATCGATGTGGAACTCCCGAGTTCGCGACCCAGTGCGGAAAGTAACGCTTCTATCGAACTCGGTACGTGGTGGCACGTGGCGTCTTCGCCAGAAGTTGAACCCGTCTCGTATCCTCGTCCAGGCCGGCAGATCGGGACCACCGAACTACTCGGAGCAATTAGCAATAAGTAATTAGCCATCGAGCACGGAGTGACCGATGGGAGGACGGAAGTAGCGTAAACTTGCAAGGTCGAGACTGCATCGACGAACCGATCGACTACGAATAGTAGATCGACGATAGGGCAGTTTCGGTGTTTTTCGGCAAGCGACTTCTTCGGAGAATTAGGCGAATCGAGCGATTTCTGCGCGGAATTGGAGAAGCTGGAAAATCTCTTTACAACGATAGAAAATTAGAGAAATAAACAAGCTGGTATAACAGGGTTGCCGTGGATCTTGCGACAATAACGAACGTACTGCGTGTTAAAAATTTCGTTGAATTTCGAAGCTTTAAAAAAATTGTACAATTTCGTAGCAATGGGAATTCGGTATTAAGAAACACGGAAAGAAAGCTAGAATGGCGGTTGTAGCAAATAGCTGAATGTCCGATACAAACCGAGCAAAAGAACTGCGAGTTTAGAGAAACATTCACAATTTATTACATATATTTCTTTCGCTTAAACTGCTCTCAATTTTATCGCGTCTGTTTCAGAAGAAAAACACGAACAAACGCGTGTATGCACAGGGTGCCCGTAGCATCGAGCACTCGCTTCGACGGTGGATTTTGCACGTGAAAACAATGAAAAAGTTGGTACAAACACGTGCCCTGTTTGACTCTGTTTTCGAGTTCTAGCGAGTTTTACGTTGGAATAATTCGCCCGTTGACAGTATCGAAATACCTGGCGAGAGAATCGAACGAGGCTTTCGGAAAATGAGAACGATAGCTGGAAAAATGGAAAGGATAAGGCGGTCGATGGCAAGGTGGTTTTGACCATTCCTTGCGCAGGTATGCAGATACACCGCGTCGAAGGAGAAATTCATCAGAATTGGAAAACGAGATGAAACAGGGCACGTGTTTGTACGAACGCTTTTCGTTGTTTCCTCGCACAGAATCGATCGCCGAAACGAGTCCCCGACGCTACCCTGTATTTACTGTAAATAAATGGTAAAACGCGCGGGAAATGAACAAAAATCACGGTATGAGAATTAGTGGAACAGTTTAACCGATTTTGCTTACCAATAATAATAATCAATAATGAGATTTAGCGACGATCACCTCTCGTTCGGACAACGATCACCTCTTCGTCGATGATTTTTCTCATAAAAAGGAAAAAAGTGGCTGGTGTATCTAACGTCAGCGGAAAACCGCTGATTTCTGAAGCCGAAAGCGTTAGAAACGCTAAAACCGCGAAGATTGCGAGAATAGGTTTCGAGATGGCAGTGACAATACCGTAATCATTATGGCGGCAGATTCGAACGCTACAGGTGAAATTTAATATATCGCGTTTAAGGGAAGGACAGGGACGTCTTTGCGCGAGCTTAATTACCTTCAGTGGCCTGGAAGCTCGCGGAACTCGCGGAAATTCACTATCAACGCGTCGCAGAGCCGTTCGCGCCTGTTTCTCTTTCTCCAACCCCTTCCCAAAAGCCTTTAGCCAGCCCCGTCTGACGCGGCCGCGCGGCCTCGAAACATAATTAAAATTTTCTAATTAAGAATTTCGATAAGGAAGCGCTCCGCCTGGTGAAAGGAAGGCGCTTTGCTGTCACGAGACCGCCTTATTTTCCCTCTATAACCATCCCCTTATCATCGACCTGTTCTCGCTGTACTATCCACGCTGCTTAATATCGCAGATGCAACCCCCTTCTGTGTTTACTGAATTAACGAATCCCTGCCTCCGACATTCCCCCCTCCACGCCGAAGAAGAATCCTCAAAGGGCGTGGTATCAGCCTTCTTTCGCCTCTTACTCGCGAAATCGAAACGTTTTCCTTAGTTATTTCACGGTGGATGCTGGATTATGGTGGTATTACGGGCTGGGGAGCGGAGCACCGATATTTTTCAACTTTTACACGATAAATTCGATACGGTGTTCGAGATGCGTTCAAGGTATAGAAAGATGCTGCTCGAACACGATGTTAAAAGCGTATCGCTCTTTGCGATAATCGTATTACGGACAACCGTTGGACCCAAGTTCCATTCTCCGATTATATTTGTAAAAAAAGTTGATTTCCACGCATATCCAGCACCTAGACACTTTCATCCAGATCTCTGCAACGTTAGACGATAATTTTGTGAATCCAGGTTCGTGGACCTTCGAACGATAACTTTTCGGATCGAGATGTTTGATATTTCGAGATGGTAGTAGTTTCACGAACTGAGATTTTTCCAGCTTTCCCTAAACTCCAATCCACCGATAGAACGTTTTGTTTAGAGTCCGCCGAATCGCCGATACTTGGAACGAAGAATCCTGCTCGAGATTTTAAAAAATTTCAGTCTCCGAACGCGTTGTTGACCGTGCACGAGTGAACGTTAGGCTTCGCGTGAAGTAACCGATCAACGAAGTATGTCGCTGTCCGTGACTATCTGCAACTCGCAAAATCTGAATTCCCAGCTGCCGCAAACACCGCATCGCGAATAGATCGCGCGAAGAAGCAGGGAAAAATCGATCTCCATCTGGCATGCATCGCTCTGTCGGTCCACTCGACGCTGCACGTTGGCCGGTTTCCGGCGGTCGTTCGACGCTGGCTCGAGTCTCGGCCGGAATAACCGGGATTCCTGGCTGTGGAAGCTATGGAGTGGCCGATTCCAGGCTAACCTCGTTCGGTCTGCTAACTAAGCGGCGCGATCCTGTCGTGGATTCTCGTTTGGAAACTTAATCGGGCCGTATCGAGGATCTGCGTGTCGAAGAACGATCATCGAACCGTGATCCTTCTCCAACCTAACGAATCACCGTGTTACCTTCCGCCGAGAGCACCCGGTTCTCGACATTTTCTCTGTGTGTGTGTATGTGTGTGTGTGCGCGCGCGTGTACGTGTACTTACCACCGTACACCACGTATTTTATCTTACAACGATGAGAATCGAGGAACGTGTTAGACACGAAACTGAATTCTTTCTCCTTTTTCGGGAAATTTATTGGAATTTTGTTGACACTGCAATTAAAAGGATTGAACAGGTATCGAGGGTTCCTTGGTACAGTGGATACAGAAGGTATTTATTTAACGCGATTAACCGAATGGAACTTAAAGAGAGACGCGCTTCATCCACCGAATATTATAAATAAGTATTATAATTATAAGGTATTAAATAGGTATTCGTTACATTAATTTTTGATATTATCGAATGAAATTTAAATTTCGTACGGACGCGTAAAAATTCGCGGTTTGATAATCATCGCGTTTACACGTACTACGACGGTTAATTGGATGCAGCGGTAATAAATTTCGTGTGATCTACGACCGAAAGGATTTGATTTCGAAAGCGGCACTACCTCTGTATCTTCCTAACGACAACGTTTAATCGTAGAACGGATTTTTCACAACTTTGGCATACTTGCGGTGCAGGGTGGAGAGAAAGAAATTGGCGAATTATAGGAAGGAAACGTATCGAGAAAAGAATATCTCCTTTTGTTGCTGCAAGTTCGTTTCGATAATCGTTATTGCGCAGGGGGATGAGAACGAACGTAGCCGCGTTGCGCGTTCAAGACGAAGGCAGGAAAGAAAATAAGACGAGAGAGGAAAGGAAAAACTATTTCCACCGCGTTGCGTCTTCTTTTGTGTCGTGCAAGTTTTTCAGAAGTGCTTTTTCCTATTGTTCGGACTCGCGGGCTCGAGGTAAAATCTCGCAGGAAAGAACAGATTTCGCGAACTTTGCCTCGACTCCGTGGTTACCCGCGATTGAATTCTTTACGCGTGCTCCACCTGGACTTATTCAATTATAAAACGTTTATTTAACGTAGCAAATTGCCTTCTCCCGCCGACGAGCGATATTTCTGCCTCTGCGAGAATTTATTTATTTGGAATACCTTTCGTAACTTTCGATTCAGCCTCTGAAATATTTCGCTTTGCTATCCTTCGCAAATGTATCTTTCCCAAATTTCTTTTGCCGATCTTCGTTACTCTTTCGCTGAAAGTTGCGATGTTTATTCGGAAAGTTTATGAACGCGTAATTGCGGCAATTTAATATCGCAAAAATATATCCGAGTGCCGAGAAACATAAATATCTACGTTATTTTACGTTAAGACGAATTGGAAAGAAAAGGATAGCTAAATCTTAATACGTACGTATATACGAGTAGCTGTAAAATCACAAATCCGATACTAAATCCGCTGGTAAATGTTTTCGAACCGCTGCTAGCTGGATCGCATCTGCCTAAATCGCGAAGAATACGCGATAAATACTTGCAGAAACCGAGACAAACTACGCGAGTGTTAGCCCAATGGTTTCCGAACGTTCAAACGTTTCCCATGGAATTTATTTTAGCGCGCTCTTAAGAATTTCAGCGATCTTACCTGAAATCTGTTTCGCTGCCAATATTCGTTGTCTGCGGGTGTTTAAGTTTTTGTAGCCTCGACTACGCGTTCGTTAACAGGCGCTTTGATCGACGATCGGTAGAATCGCTT
Organism: Bombus impatiens; assembly: GCF_000188095.3. NCBI lineage: Eukaryota > Metazoa > Arthropoda > Insecta > Hymenoptera > Apidae > Bombus > Bombus impatiens. The sequence continues at coordinate 442,688 of NT_177056.1, forward strand.
ATCCCAACGACGAGCAAATCGCTAATTAAACGGACGTCCCGCCGAAGACGGAACGAGATTATATTCGACGATCGTCCCAGAAGTCTGGTTAAACCCGCGGGCAACAGGTTCCGCGAGGTTTCTATGCGACGCAGCCTCCAATTCGATTCTGACAGATTGCAAATGCGATTGCAGTCGTGGCACGTGCCGCGTTATGACGTTCGACTTGTGCTGAAAATGGCGGCGATTCGCGGTAATCAACGACCATTGTCTCTGACTCGAATCCAATGAAATCGCAACGGGTTAAACGGTCATTCGTACTACGGTAGGAGTACGGTAGAAACGCAAAACGGCGTGCACGATTCCATGTGCATACCATCGGTAGTGTACTTAAATGCGCGTACGTACGCGGAAAAAGTAGAGAATTTTCCGAAGAAACTGAAAACGCAACTTTGAACACTTTGAACGTGGAAATATACAACAACAGATAAAATATCCAAACTCTAATACTCGCCGTAACATTCGGTAAATAGAACGGCTGAATTTTTTGTACTTATATTCATAAAAATGTGAATTTGCATAAATATCCGCAGTCTAGTAATTATTATTCCGTTATATTCGTAGAGCAATTCGGTCGTAATTGCGCAGAATTCTGATTACAATCGTCGATTCTCTTACCGAGCAACCTTCTTCCGCTTACCTTTGTTAAACCTTTTTTTAAAATTCCAAGAAGAAAACTTGTTTGTAACTCCAGCAGAAAGATCGATCGAGGAACGTTCATCGAGTCTCGGCTTAGGAGAATTCTCGAATTATCCTGCGCTCTCCTCCGTTAAACGTCGCAAGAACAGAGGGCGAAAGCTTGAGTGCATCTCGTAAAACATTCAACGATATTCAAAGACAATATCGAAAGCTCTTGCGCGGCCACTTGCCTCTTTTTCACCGCACTACCGAAGAGGAGAGAGAGCACTATGGAACTTTCATGTTGGGCAAAACGCGCCCAACTTAATCGCATTACTTTAACGAGAAGCCCTTTTTACCCCGAGTCTTATTCGAACCCCTCTTCGATATTCCATCCCTTCGAATATTTCGATTAAGCGTAACGATCTATTAAGAGAGTAGATTTTCGAAAATAACTAGATTCCCCTGTCGAAATTTATTTTACGCTGTGTTTTAGCTGTTCTTGGAAAACTTAATTCTAATCTACTCTGGAAATTGCCGTTTATATTCGGTATATAGTATCTTGCGATTACGGCGTTTTATAATTTCGGAAATTCGTGGTTCGAGATTAGGTTGATTGGAATTTGTCATCTTACGAACGCGCGGTTACGAAGTAATTTGTAATTTTCCCTAGAGAGACGAGAATTAAGCGGGCTTATTTATTTGTATTTGAAATTAATTTAGTATCTTTTGGCGGAAAAACTCGCCATTTCGATCGTAATTTAATATCAGCAACTTTTAAATTTGCTACAAGCTCGCAGCAAATTTTAAGAAAGTGAAACGTTCCCGTTTCGCTTTGTCGAATATTTCCATGCAACTGGAAAGTAGGATCGAACATATAAGAATCGGAAGAAAAAGTCCGAGGATCGGAGCCAAGTTTTGAAACGAAAATCGACCGAATCAGACTCGACTTTGCCCTCTTGCCGGGCATATTCGGATCAGAATTAACGATCCATACCCTAACTTCGCCCCCTATCCGAAGGATAGGAAGAAGCTGGTAGCAAAAGATGCCCGCAGGATTTCTCTAGTCTCGGGGGATGTTTCCTTCTTGCACCAACTATGTCCCTTACCAGAGGCAAGCAAACTGGAAGTCGAGTTAGTATGTATTTATAGAGCCACGTTGTCCTTGCATCAATCTCTAAATTTGCTGACGTCCCGCTCGTTTTCCAAGTCCCGCGAATCCTTTGGTCTTCGAAGAACCGAGTTTAAAGTTTAAAAAGAGCCAAAGAAAAACTATAAAACGTCGTAATTTCAAATTTTAAACGTCATCGATTCTAATTATCCTAACTTTAAATTACGAGCTTGATCTGGGTAATTTTCAATTTAAAAAGTTCCCGATTGCACAGTAGCGATATCGATATTACGATTATTACAAATTCGTGAATTTGAAAGTTTCGAACGTTGTTAAAGTTTATTAACCCTATAGAACGATACGCGTGAAGCAGGTACGTAACCGAAAGATTACGCATTAATTATCGATAATTTTCTACTTTGAGAGCTTTCGCAATTACCCAAACGCCGTCTTAAAACTTTCGAAGAAGCCTCGGGTAAAAATTACTTTCATCGGAGTAAAGAAGATCTTAGGTTATTCGTTGCCCTATTGGATCGAGGATCTTTAAGGTTTAAGCGCGAGCAAAACTCAGTATCAGGGAAACGTTCCTGGACTTGGCTACGTGATTACTATAATCGGGCCTTTTGTTATTTTGCCTGGTTAGTTCATTTCGCGTTCGCGTAAGTCCTCTTTAAAGTAAAATACCCGTGTACGTGCCCGTTTTGCAGTTGGATTAGATTCTCAGCCTTCGATCTAAAGCGAAAAAGCTTCGCTCCGCGCTCTGCATCCTTACTGGCCGCTTAAAAGAACGATCAATCCTTTAAAATTAATCGATTAAAAACGTATCCGTTCGATCGGACGCCAATACGAGAATTCGCAACTTGTTGTTGTCAGATTTACTTTATCCACGCTTCCCGACTTTCGACCATTTCCTCTTACATCTTCGTTTACGTTTACGCTGACATTCTATCTTGGAGTCTTACAACCTAAACGTCTTGTATCAGCTTGCTCTGCTAACGTCGCGCACCTCTTTGCTACTGGCCATTCGAGAATTTGTGATTCTACGTTTGGACGATTGCATTTAGTAGATAAGTTTGAGAAAAATGACTACGAAGAATTACGATTTCAGGGATCTGTGAGTGGAAATTAGATCGATCGGTAGGAGGATAGTCAAATAACAGTCTCGCGAGAGGAATGTCCTGAGGGTGTAGTACGGTTAAGAGTGCAAGGCAGATAAGAACAACAATTGTAAACCGCGTCGACTTTCATGGCAGGCCGGCAAATAATTTATTAGTAAATTGATTTGATTTATTAGCAGTTATGCGGAGGAATGAATAAACAGCCTGATCGTAATTGAAATACATATTTCATTCGAAGGTTCCGCGACTTTTCAGAGTCTGTCACGACGAGAATGAAATTGTGCAAGGAGATAAGTTAGTTTGATATTTTGTTTACTTTCTCCGAATTGCCATCGTAATTGGAAAATGGAACCGAGGAAATTGGTGCAACTTTTTCAAATTGGCTGCTGGTAACAGCGATTGAATTTCAGTACAGTCAGTTATAGTTTCCATTTGCGTTGCGTGCAATAACCAATTCATTTAGAACCAATAAAATTATCGCGTCGCAGTCTTTCAAATTGCTCAGACGATAATAAAGAAATACCAAGTGAAGCGAGCATGTTCCAAATGTGGAAAGAAATTTTCGTTGTCGCGAGGAGTTGACGGGCGACCGAATCGGCAACAGGTACATCGAAACCAAATCGTTGTTTTGAAACGAACAGGAGGGAGAGAGCGTGTCAGAGAGGGAGAGGCGTTACGGTCGTCGAAACCGATGACTCGAATATTGGCTAAAAATGCAAATTGTCCCTCGTTCGAGCGCGCACCGCGCATCGGCTGTGAAGTAATTGAAAACACGCGTCATCTCCGGCTACGATGAGGGGTCCCGGTGCATTGCTTCCGGTACCGTTCGACTTCCGCTCCGCTACTCTCTAAAATTGCGCCGAACTGCTCTTCGAAGATGGCGTTTTCTGGTAGCCGTCCAACATACACGTCGTTGACCGCGGTTGTACAAACGTAATCCTATCTTGCACTCTCCGTATAAGAGTATTAAACCGTCTTTGTGTATCTATGTGTTTAACTTTGCTTTCGTAAGATTTTACGAAATGAAACGGACCGGTAGTAGGAGAAGGCAGACATCGTTAGCAGAGAACCGCGCTAAACATCGGTGTGGCGTCATCGTTCGTGCGTCACCGTCGATATCCGTAATGCGGATACACCGATTGCCAATTAGCGGCTCGATGTCGATCGATCGTAAGCCACCGGCTGAGCACGGTCGACCGATCGTACTCGTTAACGACAACCTCGAAAGAACCCATCGTCTCGGATCGGAGAATTCTCTGAGATCTTCGCGATCATCCCCCGATTTCACGGTCGAGCTTCGTCTCCTCGGAGAATAAGACACCCTGTATGTACGTTATCTTGCTATGGACGAGCTTACGAGAGCAAATCGCTTGTTTTTTTAGGCTCGAATACGGATCGTGTAGCTGTCCAGTGAAATCAAGAACTCGATGAAAAACGAAAACGCGGGTCAGTTCGGTCTGCCAGAGATCGACTAACGTGCCGTTAGTCCACCATCCAGTTATAAACCGTCTCTCAAACGCACCCTAAAACTCGCCCGCGTCATCAACATCGTAAACATCAAGAAGATTCTTGTCGGGTCTCCTCTCTTCTTCGTTCCAATAAAAACAACGAAATGGACGCGCTAAACGTAGCTACGAGCTCGGTGGAAATAGACGAGAGAGCCACACTTTGCTCAAAGCGATAATTGCACACGTTATTCCGCGTTAATACCAGCGGATAAAGCGCCCGTGACGCTTGTCCACGTCCTCTCCTTTTATTTCTGGCCGCGAGTTCCTCTTGCACCCTCTGTTTCCGCCGTGCACGCGGAGAAACGGGTCGCGTTTGATTAATTCTGCATCCAACCGTGGCTAATTCTCCGGCGATTAACTCCGAGCAAGGGGCGAAAAAAGAGGGAAAAACGAGAATGTGCGACGTGAGAATGGAAATGTCGAGCGTTCTCTGTTCTCTCTCTCTCTCTCTCTCTTTTTCTGTTTGTCCGCCTGTTTGTTTCTTTCTCTCTTCCTCTTTGCGACTTGTTGCAAACGATTCGTGAATGTACGTGTGCGTTCGCGTGCTCGAATGATAAATGAACGCTTGCTTGATTCGTTTGGAATGGAGACTGGTTTCGAGGAAAGGAGCGACGTTATAGTTTGAGTTATAGTTATTATCGTAGAATAACTTACGGATCTCTGCACCGTAGTTGAAATTTTGCCGATCGTGCCAGGGTTCGGCAACTATCGTCTATCGTTGAATATCGAGATTCTGTGATTTTGTAACGTTTTAATCTGTTAATTTTAGTCTATCGGCTCACATTAGTAGCGGCTCATATTTTTTCCAATGGATTTTGTACCATGTTTACTCCGTAGACCGGGATCTTTCTTGAACGAGCAAATTGGAAAATTTCGTGGGTTTCTCGCAAAACGGGCAGGTGACAGACCTTTGGCTCTCTTCCTGAAACAAAGTTACAGGATAGGTAACATTAAGAATCTATTTGGAAGGCTCGAGAATGCCGTACGAATCTTTCTACACATTTTCGAAGATTTTCGTCCACTGAAAAACGTGACGAATGTAACCAACCCCGATTTCGGTTTCTGGTAACCGTTGAAACGTTTACGGAGCGAGGCTCGAGATTATAATATTCGTACCATTGTAATATTTGTACTATTATCTAAAATTATTAACTAAAATTACGTATTTGAATATAAAATTAACAAAATTGAACTTAGCATAAAGTAGAATCGATCGACATGGCCTTTAAGAATCTCACGCAATCCCTGTACCGATATAAAATGAAATTATAATTCTACGATATAAAACGATCACGCTTATGAGAAACACGCGATCAACTATAACGTGCACGTGGTACGAAGAACGCAGCGAAACACACAGAGATTCGAGAACAAAGAAGTCGTCAAATCTACGTATCCCGTTTCCCAAATAAAATTGCAATCCTCCAACCTGGAAGAAAAAACGAGAATTAGCAACGCGTTCATCGACAATGCGCGCATCGGAACGTACAAAAGCTTGAACAGCAACAACGTCCGATATATCCGCGAGCAAAGCAAGATCCAGCGGTGCAACAACCGTGGAATACGGGGAATCGTGGCGCGTTTGGCTCGCAGCCACCCCTCGAGCTTCTTCACCCTGCCGACACTGGTCAAGCCTCGTTTTTCTTTCTTTTTCTTTTTATCTGTTTCTTCCTTTGCCTCTTTCCTTTTTCCTTTTTCTTTTTACGCGAACGGATATTTTATTCAGCGGCACTCGTCCGGCTCACGGCTCTCGGCTCTCGCGGCCGTTTGATATCGCAGTCTCATTGCATAAAACCCGAGGCTTGCATAAAACAGCGAACCAGGCGTTTTCTCCAGGCACGACGGCTGGGAGAAAGACAGGATTCGCCTCCTCGTGGACAGGGGAGAAAGGAACTCGGTGGAAAAAAATTCATCTGACGGAGGATTAAGCGACACGGGCAAGCTTCCGCGTGTCGAGTTGCCGGAGGGTGCGTAGCGATCGATCTGTCTGACGATTCTCACGCGTCCCTCGTTTTTTTTTCTTCTTTATGGCATATTCTCGATGTTTATTTGTCGTTAGATTGCGATTTGTCTCTATAGAATTTCCTGGGTTTGCGAGTAGAATCGAAGAGGTGGTAGAATGGAACCAAAGAACAGGGATACGCCAGGAGACGACACTCCGAGCGGCACCTTCGACGTTACTCGATGGCTCGTCCATTCGAATTGGCTCTAGAGACAAGCGCGTTATTCGAAACGACTAAACTCGATGCGCTTCTTTACTTCGCTTTAATCAGAGTCGTGCACTCTGTACTGTACTCTCGCGTCTTCGAATTTTCTATAATTATACGACGGTATCGATGAAAATTCGCATGTCTACGAATTGTTATAATATACGAAAGAAAATGGTACGTAACGTGACAAAAGGCGAATGAAACGCAGAATCAGAACGTTTTATCAACTTTAAGCTCTAACAATTTTGCACTGCAATTTCAATTGAATCTCCGTGTGAGCATGCCGGAATACGACAGCGTTGCTCGACGATATTCGACCAACGCAAGGCGCGTGCATAAGTCTTTGGCCAACGAGACGTTTCACCGACTCGTTTCACGACTTATCCCCGTCATCGAGTCGCAATCTTGAACGCCAGCACGACAGTTTACGTTCGTAAATTAGATCTGTGTCATGTGGCAGCGGTCGATCCGCGGGTTGGACCGAAGGATGAGGGGCGACGTTGAGGGTTGCTGTGCCACGAGGTTGTGGAGGGAAACGTTGTAACAGCACGATCCGTGGCGGCTTAACCGGCAAAGCCGAAGTAAGACCTTCGGCGAAATTTCTATTTCCGTGAACGTCGTGTTGCCGCGCTGTTTTAGTGGTTGAGGGACGAAATTATCCTCCTGCTGTTACACGACCACCCTCTTTCTTTGATCTCTCGAGTCGTTTAAACGCGACGAAGGCTCGTGGTAACTCGAGGACGCGTGGATGTTCGTTTTATTCGATTTTATTCGATTTTATTCGATCGGGTATTAGCAGTGGTGTATCTAATAACGATGACATTTATGCTTCGTGACTATTCATTTACGTCTGAAAGAGATCTAATCCCATATGACCAGCAGATAGTAGATAATCTAAGAAAAGTTCTTAAAAATCAGTTGCATTTATCGCTGTTACACGCGAGTCCCCCGTTCAATTTGTAAATATCTTTGTACGGTAAAATACTGCCTGGATCTTTGAAATCTTTAGTTTTACTTTCGCGCTTCAACCTTTGAATTTTAAAGGATCGTTCGAAAGACTCGGCCAAAACACGGCGAATAATATTTGTCGGCTACAAAAAGCAGCTCCCTACGGTCTGGAAACGAGGTTGAGGATTTACAGCGGCGACGATCCCGGCAACGAACGAAACCGGTCTCTAAGTACACTTTAATTAGCCGGCGAGCAAACAATCAAGCTCCTAAGCCAGCGATTTACACGGGGAGGATGCGTGCGGATACGGAATTACCATCTCGATGCCAGAAGCGACTCGTTTCCAAGAAACCAGATTCTGCTACCAACGATTTTCGCTGTTCCGGCTATCAGCTGGCAACTCTGGAGAGCCCTCGCGCTGCCTTATCTATTATCGAATAGTAAATTCAATAGTACAGGGTAACTGTACTCAACGCGAACACCTGATGTTATTAAAAGCTTTCCAAAATGAGAAACACGCTGACGTCGAAAGGGGGCAAAATGAATATTTCGATACTCTTACGTTGATAGATAATTACGTAGAAACAACGATCGGCTGGATTCGACGATAAATTTCCAAGCGAAGCTACAGCGTGAATACGTTTGTCTTTTAGTTTCCGCCGTTGCCGATTGATCTCGTCGGTTACTTACTGAGATATCGCAGCGTTCCAGCGACTGCAGTTGCTGTTTCGCGTTAGATACAGTTAGCCCACTTTACAAATTTTCGGCTGAAAGCGTCTCGGTAAACATTGCCACCGTTCCCAAAAACGGAAAATAGTATCCGAGAGGATTATTTTCTAACTTCGACTCTAATAATACTCGCCTTGTAAGCTTGCCAAATAATCTTTTACCGCGCTAATTTAACGGTATTTCTTCGTCTCTGTAATAATTCGTCGTTTATTTTTACCTTTCCAATTTTCTTTCACTTTTGTCGTGCTTAGCTAACGTTTTCTCTGTCTTTCTGTGTTCCAGGTAGGTCTAGTAAGCAATAAATTGATTTGTGTTCTGTGCACGAAGGGAAAGTACGTGCGAAGATTCTAGACAGTATGATGATGGCAAACCTACCCCCCGTTATGCTGCCACCCCTTACCGACTATGGGATGCTGACTCCTACCCTCGGAATAAAGGTGAGTCGCCATCATCCAGTTTGGATTGGCAGCGTATCTTTCAAATTTCAACGAAATCACAAATTACAAATTTAAAAGAAATCTCTGCAGAATTCACAGAATAAGGAAATTTCCGAAGGAACGCATTTATCGAACGTTATTGCCGAAACGTATATCTATCGATCCTTTCAGCGGTAAAATACGATTAGCACAAATATATTGTAGCACAAGAAGCCACAAAACATGACACGAACGAATAATACCATTGCTTATCGTTATCGTTTCTTTAAGACGTTAAATGTCGATATTTTTTTTATCTATCGTATTTTAAAAAGAAAACGACACTTGGCGAAAACATTCGCGAAACGTATTTTATTTCTGTGAAATTTCTGTGCGTGTACCACATTGCGGCGCGAAACGATTTAACGTTGATATCAGATACGAATCATCGAAAAAAATATCCTACAAGCGTGTGATAAAAATGTTTCTCATTCCGTTGAAAGAATTTCCTATTACGTGCAATATAAGAAAAAAAAGGAAAAAGAGAGAGAAGTTGGCATCACAAGCATGAAAAAGAAATTAAAGGAAGCAAGTTTCGTTCTTCGAGTGTAAATTCGGTGTAAATTCTTTCCAAAGGATTCGTGGCACTGAGAAATTATCTTAGAGCTTGCTCTCCAGATGCGTTCGTTTTAAAAAAAACTGGTTGCCGCTGAAAGGATTAATCAAACGCGAATTCGATCCGCGGAGCAAGAAATCGGTACGTCGTGGATGAACGATCGATCGAACGAAAATTATCGAAATACTAGAAAACGTTGAATTTGGATAAAAAGGATAAAGATGAGTCGGTGTCAGGGGTAAGTGAACCAACGTCGTACACCCTTTCCGAGCTTTCTCTTGTCTCAGTGATTATTTTCCTGTACAGCACCGTTGCCGAAAGCGTACTTGATGGCGTGTAGAGCTTGCTTCTTTTTCCACGTCGCGAGCACGTGACGCGTCGTTTCCTTTTTCCTTTATTATTTCCGTGTTTTCTTGAGTTTCTCTATCGATGTGAAGAAGGCATGCTTTTGTCGTTGTTAAGATGTTTTTATACCATGTATATGTATGTATTCGTGTGTCTCGATGGTCGTTCTTTGGCTGGATAATTTCCAATGTCTGGTAAGTGATGAAAAGTTAATTCTACGAAGTTTTTCAGATGCCATTGTTCTTGCGACGTTCGTACGTATCCGCGAGACACCGTTTGAACACGCGACGAATAAATTATTACCTATTGAAATAGAAATTTCAAACAACGTCGATTTTCTTCCATCTGTAGGGTTTTAATCAATTTTCACTCTTGCTCTTTTCGATCGCGTAATTCGTCGCTCTTCCGGACTCTTTGTCCGTTATACGCTTTTTCTGATGTTTTAATTCGGCAAATGGACGCACGCGTTAATGCAGAGAGATGTTAGAAGCATCGTTGGCGAAACTGATCGAGGCGTAAAACCGGTCGCGGTCGTTCCATCCGAATTCCTATCGCACTTTCGCGTTAACGGCCCTCGTTTCGAACCGTACTGTTTAATATTTACGGCTGGCTAGCTTTTACTGCAACTTTCGACCGATGTTACGATCCCTTTTATTAGCAGAAACGTTTCGCTTTTTGTCTCGATTTTGATGCTCCATTTTTATCGAACGAACGCTTTAAATTCGCAGTGATGCGTTATGTAGTGTTATTAGATCGGCTAAATATAAGTTTGTTATATCGCTAATTTGTACGAATTGGTATTATGAGTTCTTCTTCTTCTATTAGAAAATATCTAAATTAGTAATATGAAATAAGTGGTTCAAAAATATGTCGAATATGCTACACTGAAATTTATAGGAAAATAGAAGACGGATATTTGCAAATGAATGAAAAAGAATGAAGAATGACGTTGTTAAATGTCTGCGAACCACGGTATATTAATTAAAATTCCTCCGGAAATACTTGCGAGGAATCTACGTGGCTACCACTGATACGATATCTATCGATATGTTGGTCGAGGACGCGACTAATTTACCGCGTGGTTTTGTGTCCTGAAAACACGAAAACAGGGAATTAATTTTCATATCGAGCGAACCGCTTAATTTCCATAAAATAACGAATTCTTATTTGTATTTTCTACATTTCCGCGGACGAATACCGCGAAACTGAACGTCCGAAGTTTTTGCGCATTTGATAGTCGGAGAACTTGAAAGTTCGAAAATTTCCAGATCTACAGATATCCGATATTTTGTAATCTTTTCACGATCCGACGATGTAAAAATTTGAAAGCTTGTAAACTCGAGAATGAAATTGTCGCGGCGCGAGGTCGCGTACGAAAATTCTAATTCGTGAAACGGCAATATCTAGATCCAAGTCGGTTTTCTAAAGCCGGTACAGCGTTGCGATGCAACAGGTCTCGACTGCTATCCGTGGCCATTCCGCGTCGGACAGAGGATCCGAATCGGTTCAGTGAGCTTATGGAACTTATTTCTGGTGACTTTGTGTCTATTAGGCTATTCAAAGGCCTTCTCTTAATCCTCTTTCACCCTCGCGCTCATTTCCATTTTCCCCATTCCGCATTTTCATGCACCTTTAAAAATTCTTCCGTTGTTTGCTTCGTGTCGACGATCACGCCAAGCCCTCTCTCGCCTCTTAAAGCATTCAAATATTTCCCTTTCTTTGTTCTTCCTTGAGATTTTGCGCGACTTGTTTTATGTTTTATAAAACACTCTTTCGTATACCGTTCGAGTCGAACAGTAATTTGTTTTCTGATAAATTTTACTGTTTTTTCAATCGATATAGATATTCCTTGCATAATTTAATCGTCGTGTCTCTACGGTATTTTATATTAAATTTAATAATGTTGCAGGTATATCGCAGGAACTTTGGGTTATTGAAATTTGGAAAAGATTTGTTTAATAGGGATAATTCGTTGATATCCAAAGAGCATAGGATACTTTCGTCGATAATTGGTAATGGCGATTAAATTTCAGATTCTCTGTTTAGCCAAAAGATAATATCACTTACGAAATTCACGAGATACTAAAGACCATTTTCTACGATCCGAAGCGCAATATCTCGCCCCCTGCTATAGCGAGCAGCAACTAGTGGCGCGAAATTACAAACGATTTTCGCGCCCAAAGCGGCCATTCGGCAATTAAAGGGATTCGCCGTGATTTTATGGTCGCCTGTTCCCGAATCGCGTGCCGTTTCAGCTCGATCGCGTTCTTTCGAAACGACCGGGGCTTTCTCACGGCGATAACCATTGCCGTTAGGCGAGTTTATAAAGGCTGGAATGCAAAACAGCGAATGCGACGCCCCGTTTCGTAGTCGGAGAACGAAACGGGCCTCTTCCGCGAAAACTGGACCTGTGAATCACGTTAAGACTCCGAATGTATCGCGTTGGATTTCATTCTCTGCCTTTATGCAACATTTACCTAACTTTTCACTCAACTTTTCTTTCTCTGCCCTAGTTTTTATTTTCGGATTCAAAGTACTAGTTGGTTCGCGCGATGTGAAATACGTGGTATCGCCTGATCAATCTGCCACGTCACTTTCCTTTTAGGTAAATAATCGTGCGTTTATTTGTTTTTCCGATTTACCAATTAACGTCCACCTCTTTTCGTCGTTAAAAATTGTGAAATTTTCACCTTCGAATGGAATTTTTCCTCGAACGTGTAATGTGTATTATCAATTTCCGTGTTTGCCACTTTAACGCGTATTATTAATTTCCATGTTTACCATCGAACAGAGGAAATGGAAATAACGATTAAAAAGGAACGAAATTTTAATATAGAAATAATTTTAATATATATATTTTTTAATATAGAAGACAATCGATATGTCAGAATTTCCAAATTCAATTCCCTTTGAATACGAATCTGTCTCTTTATACAGGCTGTCTCGTTATCGAGGCTACTCTCGTCTCGAACGAAACTTACCTTGTTTCGAGGGGTATACGCGCCTTCGAGATTTCAACCTGATCTTTGTTTTTCAAAGTGAAACTGCACGCTATCCTCTCTTGTACGCCAATCGATGCAATTTTTAAAGCCCTACAGGAAAATATCAAGTATTCGTATTAAGCATCGAGGTACTCGGGTCGACGAACGATTTCTACGAACGAGTCTTAAAGGATTTTTTAACTTTGATCTCGTAAAACATGTCGTATAAAAGACAAGGGAAGACAAAACGTAGTGTTTTCATATTTGAGACATGCTGGGAGATACGTGAGTGGGTAGACTAAAACGAGACACCCTGTATATGCTGACGAATTTTCCATTTTGAAAGCGGCGAGGTTGTCCTTTGGATGGTAAAAGAGCACATAAAAAGATAAACGAACCGGGGGATACGTCGTCAATTGACTGACTGTTAGACATTATTGGAGATGAAACGACGGTTGATCGAGTGTGATGGATTTCTGCTCCGTCGCAGCCACCTCTATTCACGCAAATAATTATCTTGCCTCGATAAAACGTGGGACGTAGGGTAAATGATTGCACATCTATCGGACCTTCTACCCATTAAAAATCATTCCTGGTAGCCACGATGAAAAGAATATTACCGAAAATCGATTTCCTCCCGTGTATATTACTTCAAAGGGAGTCGAAGACCTTTTTTCAACTGGAAATTGAATTACGGGCAGACATTTGGAAAATGGAGTACAATAATTTAAAGAAAGGCGTTTTTTCAGTTTTGAAGGTTGATCGAATGCTTTGTTCTAAGAAAGAAAGAAGAGAAGAAGAGAAAAAGAGAATGGCAAAAGTAGCGAATATAATGAAATTAAAAATGCGGTATTCCGCGTCTAGTCAAGAAAAAAAAAGGAGAAAAAAAAAAGACCGCGAAAAGTCTACCTTGTTTTTAACTTGAACGATTTCGGCTGTTGGGACGATCGTGAGACGTTCGTTAATTGTCTATTAAGAACCATTGTTCGCTGTTCGAACGATACCGGCGATCATCTCCGTTCTGAAACGTATATAATACGATAGACAGAAATTTTCTGTCAGAAGATTCAGTAACAGACGAGAACAGACGAAAAATCGAGAGGAGAATCAAACGTGTTCGGAGAAGGCTTCCGGTTTTCAGGAGGACGTCTATGCCGCGGTATTATTTTTGCGAGGAAAATTCTGGGCGTGATGGCGCGACAAGGCTGATTTGAATTTTTCTCGATGCGCCCGCGGCTCTTGCCGGGACACGTCCCATCGAATATTCCATAAATAAATCGGCGTTTAATAGAAAATCGGCTGGGAACCGCCTCATCGCTCACTGTCACGCCGCGGCTCGCGCGCTATCTCAATAATATTCAGTTTATAAAGTTTCGATGGCGTCCTTATTACGCCGAAGAGACTCACTGCTCTCCCTTCTCGGTCTTCGCCCTCCTTAACACCGATTTATCCCGTAATTCTAGTTTATTAGCTATTTCTCGCCGTCGAACAAGAGCGATAGTCGCGGCCGCGCGAAATTACTATCCGATGGCATCTTCTTCGTTTCGAAATTTGTCGAATCCTCGAAAGTAAAGACCTCGGAGTCTATGCTCGGAAAAGCTTTGTTTTGCTTAAATTTAGAAAGGAATTCGTCGAATATCTACTCGCCGAACTAATCTCATTTTTTCTACAAAGAGCATGATGTTTGTCGCAGTATATCGTTTAAAAGAGTCGACTAAGAACGCCGAATTGAAAGTTTCCCGAGCATTTTTGAGCAAAAAGGACTCTGATTTCACAAAGTTTCTTGAAGAGTTATTGGTCGCCGTTGGTTTCGAAGATTTTCTACGATACAAAGATTCCTCTTCTCCATAGAGCGTACAACAGCTCTAAAAATAGTCTAATTATAAAGGTGGAAGGAAAATTTCGTGCAAAGATAGATCGGAGACGATCAGCTTTGTCTCGATTCCCCCGCCAAGAGGAAGTCGGAGAGAAGAGGGTGAAAAGGGGGTGACAACCTCTTCACAGGTGCACGCTGTAGCCAGTTAATTGAATCGCTTAATTAATTTTGTAGTCTTTAATTAAACGTAAGAAAAGACACTACGGGGAGCCGATAATTTTGATGAGATTCAGGATGCCGGAATTAGGAAAGAGGGCTGCTGATAACGCGTTTAATACTTGATCGTAACCAGCACGTGGTCGTCGGACCAACCATCTCCGAGTTACTCACCGTCGAGGAATCCATTTTGGTTCTGCATATGTTATCGTTGATTTGGTAATTTAAGTTCGATCAGGGGAGGCGGCGCTGAATTTTTCATCCTAAGGCGACTAGAACCTCGTCGTGTTATACGGGCTGGATATTTTACGCTTTATAGGGGCCGTAAGCTTCAGATTTAACACGTAAATGCATGATTCTTCGCGAAGGTCGCGAATAGTTGGCGGTTCGCGACCTTAAAATCGATTGCACGATATAACGGGTTCGTGTGCGAGTCTAGAGTCTGAGACCCGTATCCTTCGTCCACTTCCACGAGGGTAGGATGCATCGGATTCCGTTCCTGATAGATGGCTGAGTCCGACCGACCAGGAACTGGCTAATTATTAGTTCTTGGACGGTGGCATCGTCCGTGAAAACATCGGCTTCAGGATATTGGAGCGGATCACGCGTCACAGAACCCAAGATAACGATACCTATCGCTCGCGTAGTGCCGGGACTAAGACTAGTTTACGATGCTATTGAGATTTATCGCTATCGAGGTGCAGGAAGAAACTATGTATTATCCCCGGTTAACCTTAAAGTCAGAAGTTCTTGCAGCTATAAACGACACTAAATGAAAGTGAATGATAACGATACGCGAATAAAATAAAACAGTCGAAAATAGCTGCGAAGCGTCGTAAACTCGGTTTAAGCCATCTATGCGTGAAACCTTAACAAAAACGGTAATGACGCGATGAGAAAAGGAAAAGAAATCTGCAAATTTTTAATCGTGCAATTAGTTGCACGCAGGCACGAAAAAGCGGTGTCGCCGATTCGCTTCAAGGATCCATTTGCACGTGCCATTGAAGGAAAATCGTTATTCCGGTGAGGAATGTAATTAAAAAAACGCGGCTTAAATCGAAAACGAAGCAGCAACGGGCATTGTGAGCTTTCCGAAACGACCGTAGAAAGCGGTAGATGGCCGTAGGTGGTGTACGGCGTGTACATAGCCGGAATGGTGGTAATGGGGGCCGTAGTCAAGCCGGCCAACTGAAATCCAGCGCCTAGGCCGAAACAAAGCGGAAAGCTTGTCCGTGCAAACAGCGAGCGGGCAGCCATTGCTCCGCGAAACTTTAACAATGGTTATTGTTTCGACACGGGTCTGTAACGGGCCTAATAAAATGCGCGGAAGCCGTCGGTGGAAAAAAAGCGGCGGCAGCGGAAAAATCGGCTGGAGCGAAGTAGCTGGATGAAGTAAAAGTCCGAGGCGAGAGAGGAGAGACGACCTGTGCCTCTCTCGTTACCGTTTCTAACACGCTTTCTCGTGTTTTATACCGTGCAAGTTCCCCCTTGTTTGCTGCCGCTGCCGCTGCTGCTGCTGCCATTTCCCCCGATTTTCGCGTGTTTTCCCTCGTGTTTCTCTTTTTTCCGGTTCTGTTTGGTTTTTGCAGAGTGCCTCGCGATCGGGCTAATGACTCGAGTCAGTGTTTTAGAGGAGTTGCCAGGCATTTGATCGCTTTGGTAGTTTTCCCGAAGGTTTTTCGGTTTTTGGGGCAAGTTTTGGGCCAAATAGGAATTTATTTCTTATCTGCTGGATGTAAAAATAAACGCTCGACATTGTACATTTCATACACTTTTCCGCATTACTTATATTCTGCGCATCTGTCTATTTTGATATTTTCCAAACTGGTAGATGCGTAGTCCAACTATGAAATAAATTCAATCGCGTTCGGTTCCTTTTTGTAGCCACTGTACAGTGTACACACTTACCGTTACACAATTTCGAAACTGGTGAAACTCGCCCCTAATAGCATTAGACAGCGTCGCTGAGGGCGGCGTGGAACGATATTGGTCGCCAGTAGCACGGTTCGGTTCTAATTTAGTTGATTCGCACGGTGCAGCGGCAAAACGGATGGAAAAGGAGGGTGGTCGCAACAAAGAGCTGATTCGAGATAACCGTGGTCGGGACGCGATGCGCCCTCGTTGGAGATCGAGAGCCCGTTTGCCTGCAAGTTAGCGTGTATTTTGCAAGATCTTCGGCCGAGTATTCGTGGCGCGTTCGTTGCGGGAGCGTGTGCATATTTCAATGGAACGAACGTTTCGTCGTGGAACGGCCCACCCTCGCTTTCCGTAGCTCGAACTCGAGGCATTTCGATGCCAGCCTTTGATTCGCTGCCTCGCATCGCGACGTCGCCGATGATCGAGCTTCCTGTGCTCGCGACAACCACCGTTGTTTGATTTAGTATCAAAGCGAAGTATGCGCTTGTGCGCGTCGTTTGACGTCGTGGAAATTCTTTTTGGTGGCCTTTAACCGGTTTGTCGTGTGACGGTAATCAGCGTTGTTCGATATAGTTTGAGATACGGGCTTCTTCGTATCGGATAATGCTTATAGAAAATTTTTGCGCAACTTCTACTTCATTTTTCGCAGCAAATGATAACGATTTACGAGGATCGTACGATGAACGTTCTCTGCGGAAACGACGATGTTTGCTCTGGTTTAACGCGATTTATAGAAATGTAATTATGCGAAAGTACCAAAGTTCTCGTAGTGGATGTTACCGATTGAAAAGCTACGATGGATGTATGATAATATCTTGCGTTCGGGCAGTGTGCGTTGTTCGATCAAGTTTGGAGTATAGAACTGTTTGCATCGTTTGATGCATCGTAGTGCGTAATTATCTACGGCAGTTAATGTACCATTCGCTACGATATAACAGCAGTCAATAACTCTTTATACTCATCATCGATGATCGATACAGTTCGACGGAGGTCTTTATAGTAATCACTAGTGGTGTGATACTGAATTATGACTAGAAACAAATGACTGTGATCAAGAGTGATTAATAGCAGGTAATGAGAGGTAATAGGTGAGCGATGAATTACAGTCACGAACGATCGATGTTGAACAATAAGAAGGCAGATCGTTTATTCGTAATTAATAACGATGGCGTTTCCACGATTTATAAAATCGGTGGTAATTGTAAATTTGGAAATTATTGGAAATTGAAAAAATGCTACGAAAGAAAGTTATCGGGAAAATGAAGTATCAGGCTTGTCTAGATTTCAGACGACGTTAATTTTTAGACTTTGTCAAACTTGAAAGTTCTCCGATCCACGAATTCGATACTCTTGAAAGCGAATCAACCACTTCCCAAAATATCCACCTTCAAACCTTTCCTATTCAACCACGATTCCCCAAAGATACAAACTTCTTGTCCACCGGTTTCGCGTCTCCATTCGCCTTCCCATCTTCTTCTCTGTTAAAAGCTCGACTCGCCGAAGCCAAACATACCCGAATCATCTCGAACTCCTTCCGCCGTGTCAAATATTTCATAATACTGAATATCCAAAATATACTACTCGTTGTAATACTCGATAAATCAACAAGTTTTTCCTCAGATTCCACTTCTTTATGCGTGGACACGAAGATATGCGTTTGTAAAATAATCTGAAATTTAACGATAATATTGCGCGCTGAGATAATTTATGAGATTAATTTATGACGAGGTTTGCACTCGCATCGTCGTATCATCAAAGCGATGATCATCCTGTTTTCAAAGCTAGCATTTTTCCGTAGTTGTTGGAAGGTCTGGTTGGACGTCTTGCGATTTACCTTTTCCACGAAATTAACTTCCGCCGCTTCGAACAGCTTCGAAACGATGTTTCGGGCAACGACGACGACGACGACGACGACGACGACGACCTTGTCTGTAATTAAACTAATGGAAACCCAGCCGGCGCTTTTGTGCGAGTCGAGGGGTGGTGTACAGAAGGGAGTACAAGCCGGAGGGGGTGAAAACGGACAAACATCGGGACGCCAATCCATTGAAATTCGCGGGGCGACTGGGTCAGTTGAAAGCCGCGAAATTCCCCCAACGCGTACGCCCTGAAAAATCATAAAATTCCCTGGCAACCTTCTCTCCGTGCATTTTTAGTTTCTGCGTGTTGGTTTTTGTTTGACGTCCGAATTAACGAGCTGTAAATTCGTTTCGAATTTTGACTTATGGTTGGGATGACCGCTACCTTATATATTTTATTCGATTTTTGATTTTCATCGTTTTTATCGCTTCAAGAGAGTATTATTATAGACAATATTACGAAATATCGTAGTATGTTAATTGCAAACGAATTATACGAATTTCAATCTGTCGATCAAAGCGATAAATATAAATAAAAGCAATATTTTTCCTTGCTTTCGACCACCGCGTATTTGTAGAAAGCCATTGATTTCCGGTGTCAGATTTTTTACCAAGCTCCTGGGCGAAAAAAAGAGAAACGCTTGAAGTATCCACTTCTCGAAACGCATCGGTGGTTACAACTCTTGACTAAAACAAGACACCACTCTGCAACTTTTTCCATAAAAGCCCAAAAAATCTTGGGTTTTTTTCGTCGGTAGATTTTTCTCGTGCAATTTTTATGCCGTTTTCATAGTCTTTACGAGTATAGGAAGCGCAGAAAAATTTCTATTCTTCATTAATATCAAAAATAAATATAAATAACCAGAAAAAAATTATTATTCAAAAAAACTTAAAAATCCAGGGTAGAGGCAATATCCGAAATTTAAAATAATTTGATGTTCTTTATTTTTCTCAACAAGATTAACTACGCTGTAGTTCGTGGTTACCGCTGGTTAACTATCTTTATATAGACTGTAGGTCGGTTTAAGACAATCGACTGTATTTAAAAAATACAATGTGTAGTTGGAGAAGTAAGCAAAACATATTATATTGTGTAAATTACTCTACACCAAGCTGTATTAAAACTGAATTTTTGAGTCATCGTATCGAATCACTAGACTGGACAATTATTTGTAGAGAGACGGGGATGGTATCCTTCAGGCTCGTTACGGCGAATGTTCGGAAACGTCTCGATCGAAAGTTTTTCACGGGTAAGACTGCGCGCAGGTGGGAAATAATGGATTCAGTTGCTCGGGAGAGAGTGATTAATGGCTCCGCCGGAGCGTTTAAGATATAATTAATTAGTGGGTTAAGTAAGTTGCTCGACTTTAAACAGTTTTCAAGTTTTATTAGATCCACCAACCAGTATTTAGTTTAATGTATTCGTATTGACCGAAAGTTGTTTCGCGCAACGATTTATAATATTTTAGAGGATTTTTTCCCCCCTTTGCTTTCGATCGATCTGATCGAGTCAACTGAAACACCTTACGTAGAATATTCAAAGTACAGTGTCTGCTGCGATGTATTCAACGAGTACAACAATTCTCCGAATTCTATTAATAAAGTCCAGTGTTTTAATTGTTCGTGTGTATTTACAAAAATGTAAAATCCGCTGTAGACAAAGGAGAGAAATTATATAAAGAGGAAGTAGCAGAGAGGACCGCGTATATTCGATGAACGATAAAAAGAAGGTTGGGCATTATCGGGTACGATCGTGGAAAATGGGGAAATCGTGGTGCCCCGCCGCTGGCAAATGGAAAACGGATCCCTCGTACGATTTTAGTGCGCCACGTGCTTCGTACACATCCCCTTTCGATTGCATCGTCGCGTTTACCTCTTTCTCCAACCGGTGGTAAAGAGTCGAACCGTAACGAAAACCTCTGGAATCCGCCTTCCTGATAATATCGACATCTACCGAAGTCTAGGGGATTCCGGACATCTTCCGGTTTAGACTGCAAATTTCTTTCAATCAGTCGGCGTGAATATCAACGGTTAGTTTGACTTTGCGTCTTTTGTATTGGTTTTTGAGCATAGGTACAACAATTTATAGGCTTTTACGATGAGACTCGAGGAATCTCTTTATTATCCATATTAACAATTATCCTAATGCACTGATAACAATGCAACTAAGGTAGAAACGAGAGAGAGAGAAAGAGAGAAAGTGCTTAAAGCGCGTTGATTATGAAATTCGTATTAAACTCCGGATTGAGCCGCGGGAATCGAATTTTTTCACGGGAGAATCAGGCTCGCGTGACGGGATAGGGGTGTGGTGCACGCTTTAAAATTCGCCTATCACGGTGTCTACGACGGGAGAGCAACATCGCCCCGGGACGTCTTTCCGCGGTGGAAAAACACGGGGCAAACCGAATTAACGCTGCCGCGCTCGGCAAACTTTGTTCGCCATGTTGCCCGTCAACCGCGCCGAAAATTTGATCAGCCTGGCGGCCGCGTGCGCTCCGGCGTCGAGCTTTTCTCCAACGAGGCCACGCTTTCGCTCGTGACACCCGAAGCTCCGCTTCTAATACACTTTCCTATCCAGGCGACCGCTTAATCGCGATTTTTTAGATTTTCGCGGTAGTCGAAAGAGACAATCGTCGAACAAAAAGTCGAAGCGTTTTTAGGTGGCGTTGATCAGGATTTGCTTTGATAACCGACTATCGTTGACGATATTTTTGCGGGCGAATGTGTTTTTGGTGTTCTTTCAATGGCGAAACGGAAAACAGGACGTTCCATTAATGGTGGACACATTGAAAATTCGGCCAATCGGACAATAAGGGGTTAAACAATTGTTAAACTGCTCATTTTGTCTCCGGTTGGACGCGAGAGGAGCCAAATCGCGTGCGCAGGCTTTCGACAAGAGCAGGGCACGAGTGTGTCGACAAGCTTGTGTGACGGGATGGTTCGAGGGTGTGAGGTATCGCTCAATCGCGTCCTTAATTAGCGTACTCAATTAAGCACAAGCGCGACAGACTGCGCAACGAACGCGACAGTTTTTCCGTTTAGACTGTGTTAGAGAATCGAATTACCGACAATTATACAGCTGCTCTGTCCGAATTGTTCGCCATCGTCCGATGAAATTAGAAAGAGAGGAAAGGTGCATAGAAAGAGAAAGTAACGGAGAAAGGTACCTATGCTTTGAACTAATCCCTTTTCACAAGTTTCAAAAAATGCATGCCATGCACGACTGTTTTATGAATCACCAAAATTGATAAATCTCTACATCGTACAATTTCAATTTACTAATTTCTCAGTTTAATGATATTATTATTCGGTAAATTACTGTGCAAGATTATTTGAATAAAACTTACCACATGCATGTACTCTTGAACAAGTCCTAAAACAAAATATTATTTAAAGAAGAAACAGAAATTGTAAATATACTCTGTATAGTTTAACTGGATTTAAAACGTTTGATTAATGTATCAAGCTTGTACTTGCCTCTTTCCACTCTATTTTTCGTGTACCTTCTTTTCGTTAATTTCTCAATATTTTGTCAAACTTTTTCTACGAACGATATCGTCTATAAATATTTCTTCAAACATCCATCTGTATTCATAAAGAATTGGGAAGAGTAGCGCAGAAATTAACGAAATATACGTTAAACGAACAAACGAATATTTATGGAAGTATTCGTTCGTAAAAAATTTGAAAGGAATATGAGAAAAATTAATTCGATAAAGATAAATGAAAAATGAAGTGAAAATACTGGGCACATTCTGGTCGAGTCGATTTTCGAAAATGAAATCTGGAAGCAAGATACAATGAGCCTGTCCGTCGCACACTTTAATCCTCCATTGTAATACGAAATTCACAAGAAACGACAAAGGACCTTTCTTCCTGGTCTATAAATTTAATCGGCTTCCGGTTTATCGGCTCCAGCCTTCGATCACGAAAGAAATCTCTCCCCCTCGATTTCTTTCTTCATCTACCGTAGAAAAAGGAACTTTGCTCTCGACAGTCACAAATATAGTTCTTCTTGCCTTCTCACGGTGGTTAACTTTGTAATTAAATTTGTAGTTTAAGGAGAAATTAGAGTATAAAGGAAACATTTAAATATTCTCGTACGTTGTATTACGAATAAAAATTGGATATTTTGCTATCGAGAAATACGCAGGCGTTGTAATATTATCTAAACCACAAAGTACAAAAAAATCGATATTTTCCCATCGGAAGTAACCAGACGTGGAAAACGTCACCGAATTACGGGAAACGTATCAATTTCGATTATCCGAAGCAACTAGGGACATTCAACCCCGTAATCGATTCTTCTTCCTCGTTTCCAGCAAATCTCCAGCAGGTTACCATTCGATTTCGCGTTCCTTAACCCCGCGAAAATTAAGCAAACTGCCGCGTTTCCTCTGCTCCATTAATCTCGGTCCACGGTTTATTTGGTCACTCGGTTCTCCGGTTGTTCCTCCGACGTTTTACTTTAATCCGATGTTCAACGTTGCTCCTCGTCTATTTCGAAATTCTCGATCTTCGCCGAAAGAGATAGCACGCACCTGCTCGACTTTAAATTGTGTTTTTAAATCGCTGATTTAAGAACGTCTTAATCTCCATTTGCATTTTGTTCGTGAAATTCTATTACTTGAAGAATTTTAGTGGTTTGGTAGAGCTTTTTAGTTCAGAAGTTGGGTTGTCGAGGAAGGGTATTTGTATTTTAATTTGGAGCACCAAGAATATGTCTTTAGTGAGATAAAAAAAGATGGAATTTGTTTACTGCTTTTCTTTGGAAATAAGTAATTTTTTACCGATATCACCTACTTATCGTACTCGACGTTGCAACTGTACTACTTGTCGTATATTTTTAATAATCCTTTTACGATATATATGGTATATATTACATATACAAAATAGATCACGCGCAATTGTTTCGGGTTGTAACATCGTCGTTACCGGTGTAGATAGAGAAAGATGTCAAAAGAAGAAATACTACGTTCGTAGGATCGTGTTTCTTTTCTGTTTACTGTTTTCTGTTGTGCAATGGTGTATATTCGATCAACAATCGCATGATTTTTTCAATTAGAGATGCATATTGTTTTTTTTTTACGTAGATAGACCGTTCTCGTCGTTCCACGTAGAAAAGTATTGGAGTGAAATGGTAAAAGATTATTATTAGTTATTCATTTCCGGTCATCCGTCATCTTGGACTCTATCATTATGGCTCTTGTCAGTATGACCTAACCTTCTCTATTCGCTTCGAAGGTATCCGAAACACATCCTCGAGAGAGCCTTAGGACTCGTTGTACGCTGTTCCTCTGATTTCATCCAGCCTTCGACGATTAGATTATTATACTGGTCGTTAGTCAGGCTCCACTTGGAATACGCATCGTTCATCTGGTCCCCTTACCTTATGAAACACGCGATGCTTCTCGAGATAATTCGACGTTCAATTTCAGCACGCAGTCGTCCACACTGCCCTGTGAACAGAACGTACCACTATTATTGACCGATAACGTCGTTAGTCGATGCAAGGTCTCTGGTGGAGCGTAGATTGATCGGTGATTCGTGTTTGCTGCATAAAAGGTTCGCATATTCTTGCATCGATCAATTTTAACGCGCCACTTAGACCTTTCAGGAAACCGTTAGTATTTCAATGTTACGCTCACAAGTCTGCATATTTCCATCTGGATATCCTAAATCTCTGATATTTCCTGTCGAGGTAAGTTTTCGAACCGCGTAGATCTCTTCTCCATCAGCGACGTATCGTTCAAGCGAGTGATCTACGAGGCGTTATCTTCCTTCTAAATTTACCGCGTAGCTATTCTTTTTCATCTATATTTTGCGACACTTTTGTTTCTCTTAGCGTCCGTATCCGGTGACTATCTGTCGTTGCAAATGCGTTTATTCGTAACAAGTAGACGAATAAATTGTATCCTATGTAACTACGCGAAGCGAAAACCTCGAGAAAATCGGCAACAAAATCATGGTACATGGTATCCGGTACAAAACCATGCAAACGGGTTCTTTTTTGTCGACGAAATTCTACTTGCCAGAAATCTATTTGCCCGTCGTCTACAAATCACCAGTTCCCGATCCTCTCGCTAATCCCTCGGACTAGCGGAAAGGTCGTGGAAGAAAGGGATTTCGATACCGGTTCACCGTGAATTTTCCTTCTTGTTATGGATCCTCCGTTGTGCTGTAACTCTTCTTTCGTAGATTGCACTCTCAGCTTTTGTCCCTGCTTTCCTCCACTTTTCTAGCTTCCTTCGGTTAGTTCTTGACAAGTGGTTACCAGGAAATTGAACGCGTCGAATCTTCTATCATATTTCGCTTTAAACAAAATACCTGACGTGGATGTCAAAGTGTCAGTGTCAGAGTTCGAAGAGTATCGAATGTATTCGAAGAACTTAAGAAGGAAGTAAGAAATTAAGAACTCGAAGAATATAAGAAATTCTGTAATATCTATGGAAAGAGAAAAAAATATTCCAAGAATATTGTCTAATCTAGAAAAGTTTCAAGCATGTTCTCCGATATGGAAACATCAAAATTTCAAGAGTGTTCTATATAACATACAAAAGAAGGAATAGAATATTCCGAGGAGAAAAGGCAATCGGCCGTGGCCGAAAAATCCTCGATATTCAGCCTGCGGTGGCCGCAGACGACGTCCAAGTGGCGATCGGTCTACAGAGAATTGGCTGGAACGAGAGGGATCGTCCTGATCGACCGTCGAACTCTGAAATACGCCCGAGCATTCGGGTTCCTTGGGGACACGCGGACCCGGTGACGAGCTTTAAATAAATAAAGAGCTCGAGAAGGGGAAAGACGCGGCGGCAGGACGAATGGTGGTAGATCTAGGGGACCGGCATCCAGGGAGCCATGCATCAAGTCCTATTACCCTTCGCAGCCTAACTGCCCAGATGTAACCAAAATTCGGGGAAATGAGTTAGCCTTCTCGATTAGTAAATATCTCATTGGATCTTTGTGAAATCAACCAGCTGGAATGATAAACGATGCGAGTAACGTAATAGTTAATATGGAAAAGTTTTTTTTTTACTTGAGAAATATCCTTACGAACATATTACGAGCATTGTACGTAACCATTTTGATCAATCGTTATTAGTAGAAGTTATATCTTTATAAATCTAATTAAACGAATAGAATAGAAGTAAAAGTAAGAAGAATCGAATTCCCTACGACTTTCCCAGTTGAACGGACAATTAATTGCTGGAATATAGGAGGTGAAAAGTGTAAAAATTTTAATAGTTTGATAAGCGAAGTTAATAGTTTAAATAATTATTGCCAGAGGCTTCGCCGACTGCCGCGAAAGACGAATTTCAATTTAGATCTTCGTATGTCGAAAGGTATTCGAATTTTTATAGAACTTTCGTCTAATATTTCTAACGTAAAAGGATATAAAATAAATTTTCAAAACTAAAGCGATGTTCATAGCTTTAATAATAATCATTTTATCATAGTGGAAAGCCATCACCGCATTTTAATACTTTTCGACGAGGTTGAAACCGGATGAACATCAATCGCGGAATATTACTGCACATACGAAAGTGGTGGCCCAACTGTTGGCTGTTACAGTCACTTTATGACAGTTGTATGGCTCGTTGGATATGGCCAATATCGTTGGATTCGGAAATTCAATCCTGATGTGTGCAATTATCCATCGCCGTTTCCAAGGATCGATCGCGAGAAAAATAAGTCGCCGTAGTAAGAATTTTCTGAAATGTATCATCCACCATATCGGATCGAACACGAAGAAGAATTTTTGAACCGACGCGTTAACGAATTTTCATATGTTTCACCAGAAAATTCGTAATGATCGATGTCTCGTCGCAAAGTATCACTCGACGCAAGATTCCTCGTTGTTTCATCTATCGAATATTATAATAATTACTACACTCTCGATATTTTGAATGCCTTTGCATATTATATTATATTATATAGAACCCCGCGCTCTGTTAATCGTCATAGAAATCTACGGTCTATTGATTATCATAGAAATCCGAGAAATGTAAATGCAGGTAAGGATACGCGAGGCGTAATGCAACTCGTGAACAATAAACCAACAATCGTACGAAGATTGAAGTTATTCCCGTCTCATCCAAAACACAAATCTGACTCTGTGATATATTAATTTATAACAGAGATATCGTATATATACGTCGCAGTTCTAGGTGAATTAGGAACTTGTCAATTTAAACGGCACGCAGCAGGCGAATAATGGTAGAATGGATTAATTTCGTTCGAAACGCTGTTTCTCTTGCTGTTCCGAATTAGTTCCAGCGATACGTATTAAAACGCTATTGTTAATGGCATTTTCTAGTCTTCCTCTTTTCATTCATTTTCAGCTTTTAACGAAGAATTACCACCTGGTTAAATTTCAAACTGACGTTTGATCGATGTGGTGAAATTCAACTATTTAATCGAAATTATAACACGTTGTACTAATTATAAAATACTACTCTTATATTAATTGTGTAGTAATTATAACTTTGTTAACACTTGCCTCGCTAATATGCGTATTGGACGAGTAAAACGTGATATTTTGATTTCAAATATTTTCATGCACTTTTATAAACTTGAAGCAATTTCGAGCACTGCTCGTACGTTTTATCAACTTTTCGAGCGATCGGTGTTCGAGTAATCTTCTTTCTTGTATCTTTTTTTCGTAATTTAACGTTTCATTTCCCCGTATATACTTGTATGTACCTAATAGTCGCGAAATTTGATGAAATTTCGAAATGGTTCGTATACCTAACAGACACGACGTATTCGGGAAAAGTGTCCACGAGTGTGCAAATACTTTCGTCGTCGTTATGAACCGCTGTCGTCCGCCAACAAGACGAATAAACGACGTGGAAAGAAAGTAAGATCTAAACCCTCCCTCCTTGATCATCCATCATCGTAAACCGAGTCTCGTTTTTATCGCGTTTCCGCGAAACTTTCTCGCTGGTTGCGGTTCCCTTGGTCTTTCATCCGGAATTCGAGTTTGCCGCGCGTCGCGTGACCATGCTGCCGGCGATAAAAATCGCGTTAGATCGTATGCGAACGAAGGGCGACAGCTTCGTTGCGTGAGACCGGTCGATGGATGTTTTCCTTTCCTCTTTTCACTTTTACGGACCGTGAAAATCTCGCGTCGCATGCGTCGCTGTAATCTGCGTAAAGATCGTGAAACGCTATCGTAGATGAACGTTAAGGCGAATATAAGACTCTCGCGTCCGATTAAATCCGAAAACTTTCTTAGCGTGAAATTGCGCTATTTGAAGAAATATGTGTTCGTAACTAGATTTTATCTTTTCTACGAGCTTGTACGGTATGTTAATGACGACGAGTAACCCTGGCCCAGTGCTAAACTGTAATAGATTGTGATTTTCTCAGGAAGAATCTAGTTTCTGATTTTTCATTTGCCCAAGTACGTGTTTTTTCTCCAACTGGCGATATTCGATTCTTTTAACAATTCAATTTGTTATATAAAATAATCGTTTACGTAGCTAAACATTTAATAAAATCAAGCTACCGTGCTACCGTCAAGGTTTGATATTCTCACGTAGAAAAAATACTTTTACAGGGCCTTAGTGGAATAGAATCTTAGGTGGCTGAAAGTAATCTTCCTTCGCTCTTTTTAAAAAGCAAAGGAAATTTTTTTTTCTTTTCCTCGACCACTGTCACGGCACACCGCTATAATCTATCTGGAAGCTAACAATAGAGTATCAAATACTGAAAACATTAAGAAAGACGATAGCCAATCTCTGTTTCGATCGATTTTGCCGATGGTTGGTTCCGGGGGACGCCAGTCACCGGCTTGGAATTGTGTAACAGCGATTTGTCCACGTTTAGCGGCGTCGTTATCGTGGCATCGGTCGTGCATAATTCTGTTTGAACGAATCATTATTGCGGTCATCCGTACATACGTGCCGGTAAATCCATTTACGGTCGCAGCTGTCGATTGTTCCACGTGTTAAATTACGAAGGATGATTGATGTCGTGCCATGGACCAAACGGTGCTTTAAAGGCGCGTCGAAACAAACATCGATAAAAATGGCAGATCATTCGTTCAAATATTTCGTTTAACGTCCAAGTATCTAAGAGGTTTGATCCTCTTCTAAATTGGTCGGCGAGGAAGTTCAGAAATGTTCCAAAGTATCTAAAAACTGTGATTCGTGGGAAATAATGTCTGTATAAACTGTTGTATATACGTAATTTAGGTTAATAATACGTAATTTCGAGTTTGTTAAGTAATCTATTAGGTCAAACTTGAAGTTGTTAGGTGTGTAGTCGGATCTTGAATTCTCTACGGTGAAAAGCTCCACCGAAAGATCGGAGAAATCTCGCAGAATAAATTCAAGCAATTGGAAAAGTACGTTAGAGTGACCAAGCAATTCTTGTAAATAACGTAAATTAGAGAATTTCTTACGATTAGAACTATCGCTGGCAAAGTCGAAAAATTGTCCAGAGTGAAGTCACAAAACTGAAAAACGAATCACACGGTCGAAAGTCTCGCTAGAAGGGTATAAAAATCCTCTTTATAAAATAAAATTATAAAATATGAAAAATGATATTTTCTCCCTTTCTCTCTCTTTCTCTGCGGACCTAATCCTCGAAAGTCGTTTCTAATCCTCGAAATCAAGCTATATCGACGCAACGCGAGTAAACGAATTTCTCATGACGAACAATTTTCCCAGAAGACGCTGGAAATCCCGGAGAAACGTGAGCCAGCCCGAAAGTCTCCCGTTCCAAAGACGAATCTATCACGGGAGTGAAAATCCTGTGGGCTGTGCGCCGCGAACGGCGCGATTACACAAATTATAGCGAAGGGCGGGGTCGTCTCGCCGCGGAGTAAGTTAAATAGGATTCCTAGGGACATTTCGATCTGCCGATTTCGCGGATCCTCTTTAGCTAGCAGTCTCCACCGAGCTAATCCTCGACGTATGTCGCGATTTCGCGATCTGCATACTGCTCAGCCCCGCCCGGAGTAATTTCCCAGGGACTTAGGCTCGGTTCTCAACGGCTGACGCCGCGCACGAAACGGTTTGCCCAACGTATTAAGTCGTTGCCGCGCGCCGGGATTAACGATCGACTCGCGATTTCGTTTGCACTTAACCCGTGTGTGAGCTGGAATTAGATCCGGATTTCGTGCCTTTCGGAAATCTCACTGCCGAAAGGAAAATATTGCGAAATTACATACGAAGCAGATGGCAAAAAAAATCGTACCAGGACTAGACTTCTCATCTATCTATATGTCGCGCGTGAAAAAAGAAAGAGGATGCGATACTTTAAGGGTTTATGATACTCGGCGAGTAGAGCGAGAAATATGCAATCAACATAGGCCCTGCGATCAATCCTGTCGACGTAAAATCGATCGTTATCATTTACGAACATTCGATGTCGCGAGTGAGTTTCTTCTTTGAACGTAAACAAAGAGATTGATTCAGTAGTACGTCAACTCAAGATTGGGGAAATTGTTAATTGTCTTGTGAAAATTTTTTCAGCGCAAAATTGCACCATTCGAAGAAATATAATAAATTGTGATTTTCCTAGGAAGAACCTAATTTCTGATTTTTAATTTACCGAAGTGCATGTTTTCCCTCCACCTGGTATTCGATTCTTTTATAATTTAATTTGTTATATCGTCTTAACCAGCGACTTCGGTAATCTGGTAAATATTTGGACAGAAATATTTCATAAAATAACCATTTACGTAGTTAAACTGCAGGTGGTTAATTTCCTCGTTAAATCTTCGCCAAAACGAAGGGAAACATTAAAAAAAAATCAAGCTACCGTGCTGCACCAAGGTTTGATATTCTCATGTGGAGAAATACTTTTACAGTGTCTTGTAATTTTATACACGTATGTACCAAAATATGCGCTAATGACGTAGGAAGACTTGGTAAAGTTTTTTTGATAAGCTTCCCCTGTACAGACTTGAATACGTGATATACGAGCTAAAGGATTTAATTTTATGGCTTGAAATGTCTGTTTTTTTCTGATGGAAACGCACCGAATTACCGTATATGAATGCAGCAATTTTTCAGTATTTTTAATTATTTCTCCTAGTTGTTGGATGAATTTTTGTGAAACGTTAGATCTTGTCATATTATATATTTTGCACCACGTATTCGTATAAGGATTGACAATCTTTTGTAACGTATTATGTTCTTATATTATTACCGACCACTGGTCTGCGGACTTTTATGCAAATTCATATTTTCGCGAATACGGTGGAAGGAGTAGGACCTAGGCAGAAATTCAATTTACTTATTAAACATTATGAAAAGTATACTTTGAACATTTTATACGTTTTTGCGTATGTCATGCGCATTCTATGCGTCTTTATATCTTTAAATTTCTCACGATTGCATAAAAATCCACAGTCTACCGATCGTATTATACGTATATTATAATATTTTTTAAAAAATTAGTCAGTTCGCTTGACGGCTGTATTCACTCTGTATGCTCTTGCGATTGCACGCAGCCTTCGTCGAGGTGTCTTACTAAATTAAGAAAGTATATTAATTTCTGTTGCAGGTAAGATATCTGGCTTCTTTGGCTCCGTTTCCTTTGGCACGCGAGCAGCTCGGTAAGTTAATTAAATTTTTCTTTTACTACACCTCACCGCCGTAATTAAAAAAAAGAAAAAGATCAAAGAAAATTTATCTGTTTGTTGCGTAGCCCGTATTACTACGAAAGCTTCGTTACGTGTCTCTTTCAATTAATATTTTCAAAACACCTTTCGCTGTACAAAACCCGGTTGCGAGATGTAATTAGGTAAATCTTTGAGCGAAAGGGTTACAAATAACGTTTCCTTAGAGTACCGATTCAGGGATTTTACTTAGACTTTATACTTCGAGCAACCGAAGACAGATCTCTCTGTATTTTTGTGCCAATTTTGAAGATTTTGTTGAATATGCTTGAGAAAATCGGGAAAATTTACAAACTTTAGAGACGAAATTAAGATATTAATTTAGTATTAATTTAACGAAAAGATTTGGAGATTTTATCTGAAAGATCTAGGAAACGAAGCGTTTCTTCTGAGTTATAGTTACCGAAGTTGTTGATGTTTCTGATGGAAAGATGAATTTTGTAGGGTGTGTTTTGTAGCGTGAAACTCGTAAATAATCTTTCAATAATAGCAAGATTTCACGAATATTGTAAACAGCGATTCTGTAGTGACTAGGGAATAGGCATCAGAAGCAGCTTGCCCCAAACTTAAAGAAACCCGATTTCTTCAAAGCCAAGGACGTACAAAAAAAAAAAAAAGAAAATAGAAAAATAAAATAACAACATTGAAAACGCGAACAGCACCGGTGCCTCGTTAATTAAAGATGGCCGTGATCTGGAAGAGCCGCGACGCCTTGTAATTATTTCATTTGCCACTTCTCGATTTGACAGTAATTAACGAAGCCACTTGGTCGAACGAGTATTAGCGCGTCAGACGTGAAGTCAGCTCCGTTCTTCCTCTTGTTTAACCTTCGTCTCACCTTATGGAACCGCGGTCGCGTTTAATTAACGATACCCTCCTCTACCATCCTCCCACCCCCTGATCTACGGAAATATTCGTGTCTGAGGGATTAGCAGACTCCTCGGTGTTAGTCTCGAAATTTTCTCTAGAGAGATTAGCGGGATATTTAAATTTCGTTCTTTTCTTCTTTCCCTTTTCGATACGTTAATTCTTAATACAAGTACATATAATAACATCGTATCAACGATATAAAACGAATTACTAATGTAACGTAAACAAGACTTTCAACTGTTTCTCAAGATTGCCACTTTCATCCAGAGATGTTCTCGTACGCGCTTTTCCCAATTCGGGGAAGCGAGAATCTTTCTCTTGCACAAAACCGCGGCTTCGTTCCCTCATTTATTCGTTCAGTGCGGATAATCAGGTTACCACTTTCGAGGGAGCCGATTGCTCGAGCATTCTCGAGTCCGTCGAGGGTGAATCGGTTCGTTGCGCAGTCGATCCTGATCGACGCCGCTCGTTTCTGAACAATCAGAGCTCCGAAGAACCCATCGATGGTGCTCGTGGTCGCCACCAATTTCCCGTCGTTTTTTCCCTCGAGGACCACTGTCTGATCACGCCTTCGAATTTCGATTCCCTCCCCCATTTTCTTCCGCTTTTCATCCCTTACTTGCCTCAATGATCGTAATCTTCGCCGTTGGCAAACAATTCGAGGAACGTGTTTTATTTGTTCGAGAGCGAATTTTACGAACCTTGTTTTCTGATTTTTCCAATTTTCTATTTCTCTCTCTTTTCTCTTTCTCTCTTTCCCTCTCCCCTTTTTCTTCCTTTTTTAAATTTCTGAACGTTTTCTTTAAGAAGGGCGTACTTTTGTTCTTCTCAAGGTGGTTGATTGGGGTTTTTGTTTGCGATCGTGAATTCTTGGTTCCTCTACTATCATTGAAAGAGGGAAACGCGTTGAAATAAAAATTAAAGAAAAATCCAGGGAGATTAAGAAAGATTGAAGGAACAGGATAGCAAGTTAAAGAACGACTCTAACTCGAAGAAACTTGATAACGCGAGCGGAAGAGAAAATTGAATTTACAAATTTCGAAAGAAATATCGAAGAAATACCGATGAGACTGTTCGTTTCTAACGATACTGCCAACTATTAAGAACTCGACTCAGTAACGTCAATTTTAATCGCATCCATTAAGACAAGTTTCCTGGTTTCTTTGTATATTTTTTCCGCAAGTCCTCGATTTAAAGATTCATCGTTTGCTTCGTTTTCTCATTTGTCAGTCCATCTGACAATTTCGTAAATTCCAGTTCTATTTTATTCCGTTTAAGGAATGTATCTTGGAAACCAATTGTGCGCAAAACCTAGAAGTTACACACGATTCATTCGTGGTTCTCGTTTCACCGAAACGTTAGGAAATCAAGCTCGGCGAGCCACTCGAAACTCGAGCAATCTGTACTGCGTAAACAAAATTTTTTAATTTTTTTTTTTTTTTTTGCGTCGCTCAAGACGCAAACCTCACCGAGAGTCGAAGAAACTTATTAAACTCGATCAAATGGAATCCATTAAGCATATGAAACATAGACCGCCGTAACCATTCGATACATCGATATTCCCATCTCTACTCCATAAATCATCCTAATACGAGTCCTAATTCTACCAAGCCCATTAATGTAAAACCACTGTAACACATCACAACCGTGCAACAATGCGGAAAATCACACGTTCCCTCCACCTGTCTACCACTATTCACCATTCAGCCTCTCCCCACCTATCACGAAAACGCCGCACAACCAGTAGAGAAAACCCTATAAAAGCGAAAGATCAGTCACCAAAGCAGCCACGTTGCCCCGCGAAGAAGGAATCGGTCTAACCTGGCCAGCGAGAATCTACTTACTCGCAGAGTGCCTCCGAGCGAGCACGGAGTCGGTCGATCAGAAGCGAGAAGGGGAGAGAGATAGACACGCGACTCGAAGAAAAAGAGACGAAAGCGGTCGAAACAGGGTTAGTAAAGACCCACACCGTTGCTCTCTCGGTCGAGCTCAATCGTCGCTCGGTGGTAGGGATGAGTGTTAGTGGTGGGGGAAGCGTATGTGCGATCGTGTAGGCGGCGTAGAGGCACGGAGAGGCACGAATGCGCGCTGGCGCGCACACTCGAGTCGTTTCGTGCAAGTTCGCCTGCGCTCGGGCGTCGCTCGCTCGCTATTGGCGACGCC
>NT_177056.1:477572-478159 GCF_000188095.3 Bombus impatiens
GTTTGAAAGCCGCGTATACGCGGCGACACGACCCGGCCGCGGCGACGGTGGCGGTGGAGGCCTACGCGGGCGCCGCGAGAGAGACGCTGCTCTCAGTTGTGTCAAGCTAGGCGATCGAGTAGGACGCTCTTTAATCGTTCCCGCCTCCGAGTTACTCTCTCACGTACACACACACCGCCTCACACACACACTCCCACACACACTTCTCTCCTTCTCTCTTTCTCTGGAACACCCCGTGCAGGTCGGTCCGAACCGCGTCAACGAACCAGCTCTTCGAAAGCCAACGCGACATCACACAGTAACACACGTGCACACAGACAGACACACACGCGCGCCCGACCGATATCTGTCATATCTAACTCCGTGCTTCTCTCTACCCCGTATATCTCCAGCAGAGTTAGTTCCACTGCGATACGTCTCTTAAGTTCGTCCTCTCTACGATTCGACACGTCGCATCGTCGTACGTTCCTGTCTCTCTCGAAAACGGTGTCCACCTGGTCCTCCACCGATCGGCCGTCGTTGTCCGGTGTATTATATCCTCTGCCTCCCTCTTTCTCACTGTTTACGCCTGTCCGTGTCGCTGGCCA
>NT_177056.1:478212-480265 GCF_000188095.3 Bombus impatiens
GTGCCAGCCGGCCGAGAGATCTCACGCGGACCAGCCCTAAACGCTCAGTGTGAAAACGGTCGACACGTGATACGCCGTGTGCACGAGAGCCTCATAGAGGCTACTTTAGTCTCCCTCCCTTCAGTGTGTCGAGGAACGAGTTTGAGCAACGACAGCAACGTAGAGAGAGAGAGAGAGAGAGAAAGAGAAAGAGAGTGAGAGAGAGAGAGAGAGAGAAAGAGCAAAGCCAGCTGTCATAGAGTGGCACATGCATGCACCGGCTCTTTGATCACAGTCTCACTGCCCTCTCCCACTGTCCGACCGTGTGTGTGTGTCTGTGTGTGTCGAACGGGAGTCCCCGTGCTACGAGCATCGGCCAGCGAAGAAATCGGTCGGAGCGAAAGAAGGGGAGAAAGAAATAAGGCTTCCTCGTATTTGCCGGCCGTGTGTACGAGTTTCAAGGTCGCACACGTTCAATCGCCGGAGACCTCCCTCGTCGGTGTGCTACCAAGTCGAACGAAGATAGAAAGAGAAAGGGAGAAGGAGCCGGTGAATCTGGAGCAGGAGGATCATTTAAAGCAGAGCGGCGAGAAGAGGCCGGCGAAGCTTTGCAAGAGGTGGGGGCTCGCGGGAAGAATCGCGAGGCTGGGATAGAGAATTATATTTTTATTTGCCGCGGCTGGCCGCGATTCGTCCGTACTAGAGAACGCTGTTGTTAGTCGTTCGGGCGTTAGACGTGGCTTACGCGTCTATAAAGAGAGACTACCTTATAGTAAAAAGAAAAAAAGAATAAAACGTGCTGTATAGCTAGAAACCGCGAGGGAGATTCGGATAAATATAATAAGTATAGTCCCTCTTAGAAGTAAACACGAATCTGTGTTTGTCCCTATGTATAAGTAAAAATTAGGCTATTTAAGTAACGTAACGTATATAAAGAGATGGTCGCGCGTGAATAATGAGCGACCGATCGCACTAAAGAGAATCGCGTCAAGACAATCAAGCACAGTAGCAGGTTGGACGTAACCGAGAGGAATTCTAACGACATTTTCAAAAGGGAAAGGTGGGAAGGAACGGCAACCACGTGCGGTTCCTCCTCTTCCTCGTCCGCGTGCGAGTCTAGCCGGTTGAAAGAGAGTAAACGAGTATTCGTGTCTTCATGTGATCTCCAGCCTCTGTACTACTTCCGTACACGCTCTACGTACATATATTATTCTACATAGATATTTATGTATATATACTTCTACATATATATATATATACACATACGAAAAATATATATATATATTATATATATTTACACTTATATATACATACGTTTATATGTATACACCCCTCGCACATATCCGATCGTTGGGCCGCGCCAGCTGATCCGCACCGGAAGTAGAGCAAGGCCCGACCGTGTTTCTTCCCTGTCTGCCCCTATTTCAAGGGGCGTCCTCTCGTCAATCTTCGTGACAATCATTTTTTCAGCTAGCTCTCTTAGCTAAAGTGTCTGTTTTTAAGGAAAGAAAAGAAGGAACAATCACGAATCCACGTATGTACCTACGACGTTTCAATTAACGTGCGAGCGAACCGTGCGAGAGCCCCTCTACCCCCACACCCGTCGAAGAAAGAAAGAAAAGAAAGGTACGCTCTGCCCTCTGCATGTATATGCGCGTATGCATGCGTCTGAATCGCGTGGCCGTGTCACTTCACCTGTTTTTATCTTTGCTCGGTGCACAGACCCACTTGCCCTAGCTCTAACTCGCTCACACACTTTGACAATCATCGTATATCTAACAGAGCGGTCGCTCGTCTAGACTAAACCGCACACTATCGCTCTAGGCTTAAACCAACGTCTTCTGAGTCTCTCTGTATGCGTGTCACCGGTCGTATGTGTGTCTAGTACAATAAGGACCGCGTTTAATCTGATGTACGCGCGTGTTAGCTCTTAAGGTGTACCAATTAGGCTCTCTGACGTCTCACGTCCGGACGACTATACCTAAATTGAATTAACCGAAATTCGAATCGGGGCAACATCTCTCTAAGAAGATTTCAAGGAACTTGGCTGGCCTCGCGGTTCGATCTCCGCGCC
>NT_177056.1:480303-480559 GCF_000188095.3 Bombus impatiens
CGGGAGGAGTCGAAAATTGATTTGAAGAGGGATCGAGCGGCAATCGGCCAAACTGTGGTGGCCGTCGTGCGAGTTGGGCCGAACGAGCAAGACGGAAGCTCGGTATCATCAGCCGTCGTTGGAACGCGGCTGGGCCGGTGAGGAACAACGAGGCAGGTTTTTCTGGAGATTGCACTCGTTGGGCGGCCGAGGCTTGTTCATACCCTCGGCGACGGGGAACGGGAAGTGTTGGCTAGCGGAGACGATAGGCGCCGAC
>NT_177056.1:480768-524045 GCF_000188095.3 Bombus impatiens
GCTAGCGGAGACGATAGGCGCCGACGAGGCACGTTCCTCCATCACCACGTATTTTCATTCGTACCCGTTTGTCCCGGGTGGTGCGGTGTCCCTGCCTCCGCCCCTGCTGAACAGCATCAACAACGCGGCGGCAGCAGCGATCACCCCCGGCCTGGTAGGACACCTCTTCGCCGGCCAGCAAGCCTGCAACATTGGCTGCAGCTGCACCTGCACGAATATCGCCAATTGCAATCCGCACCACCAACAACACCATCACCATCAGCATCAGCAGCAGCACCACCACCATCATCAGCAACAACAACAGCATCATCATCGTCCCATCGCTGCCACTACGGTCCTCCTGCAACCGGTTGAACACATCAAAGACACCATGGTGAGTGGAAGATTTGTTTCTTTCGTGGCGCATTTTCGGCCGATGTAACGCGAAAAGAGAATTTTCGATGTCGACGAGGTTCGCGGGTTTCCGTCGTGTTGTTAGTACGATCCGCTCTATGTCGACGTTTCGCGAACATTCCGTGTCTCTTCTTCGGGACAGACCCGAACAAGAAGGCGCAGTTTATAAAACGGGATTGCAAGAAACACCGATATAATATGTTCGGTTTGATCGGTCGTAGTTAACTAAATTAAGTTAGTTAAGTAATCCGTTGACCGTGCTAATCACGCAATTATAATTTTACTCGGATCGTAAGACATTTGTCTTAAACATGTGTTCATCGAAGTATACGTTTCACGAATATATTGTATTATGAGCGTTACAGGAAATTAGACTTTCCACGCGCGATAGAGACGTAAAAATTCTGAGCCAGCGTAACCATAAACGATTCATAGTCCTCGATCTTTGCAAATTAGAAACCTATCTAGGGATCTCGCCAGAGAATCGACCGAGTCAGAGTTTCATTTCGAAGTCGGAAGTTCGCAACACTGGGTCAGTCCCACGACGCGTCCTTCAGGTTAAAGGGCTCTCGTTAATATCGTTGTCCGTCGCATAAATTAGCCACAGATCCCCTGGTTGTCCATTTGTTCGCCGCTCCGAACCACTAAGCAGCTTTTACGACGCGATTGTCCCCCGACGCTCGCCAAGCGGGTTTAATACTCTATTCGACGATTGCTTATGTTCGACTAATAAGCCGGGTCAATATGCGGAACTTGGAGCGCACTGGTTACGTATTCCATGTTCGAGGATCGATTCGCGTTTCGGAGTTACCGTGTTACGTTTTAATCTGTGTGATAGTGTTCCATTTATCGAAGGATATTAGGTCTCTGAGATTGTGGTGGTTAGTGCGTTCGAGAACAATTTCAGGATCCGACGAAGGAATTTAGAGAAGTAAGAATTGCTTGGGAGTGATAGGTAGCTTTCTTCAACAATCAGAACCTTCGGTCGAAGGTAGGAGAGCAGTGTCCGATTCTTTGTTGCGAACGATCTTTCATTCCAAAGTAGAGTAAATTAGGATTATTTGGGTCAGAAGGTGTAATACGTCAATCCATATTTCGAACGCGAACAAATTGAACGTTCCGATGGGGCAGCATTCTCGATCCTTTGAATTTGCGTTTTCAGCCCTTGGGAAAACGTGCGTGTAGTCGTGACACGTGTATATAAATTCGTAATACAATTCACAGACATCTTGACGCGACGAAATCGCGAGTGACGCTCGCGCGCGTAAATCTTTTCAGCAACGGTGCATTGAAACGGGCTGTCAAGAGGCAACGACCGTTCCCCCTAGCTCCTCGAGCGTGACGTAAGCTGCATTCGTCGTTGGATCTCGCGAAAAAATCCTCAGACTCGACGATTCCGCGGCCAGCTCGCGGCGGAACACGGTTTCCCTTCTTCCCGCCACTAGGAAAAAGAGTTGCATTGAATTTCCGCATGTCCCTGAGATATTTCCAAAGGAGTTTCAGTGATAGATGGCTCTCCAGGTTTGGAAGTTGGATATGGTGCAACGCGAGTCATTCAGATGGAATTTAAGTCCGTCGTTCACTGTCGTGGAGCGAATACGATTATTAAAACAGTCGTTTTCTTAAACGACTGATTTTTTCGCTTGTACTACTTTGCTTCAATCATCGAACATCGAACAAAATCACATGGAAAACCCGAATAGTTTCTTCGTCGGTCGCCCTCCGAAAGGAGTCTCCTTCCAGCCAACAACGTCGAACATCGAACAAAGCCAACCTAGAATCACACCAAAATCCCATCAATTACGTTTCAAAAAAATGTTGTAGCGTCCAATAACACCAGAACGCAATTTCTTCCCTCGCTTACGACCACATCTTCTTCTACCACCCCGATTTCATGCGGAGACGCGATCGAGCGGAAAGCCCGAGTTTGTTCAGGATCCTCGATCAGCATCCTCTCGACACCTGTCGATCGTAGCGGGATTAAAGAGGATGCCGCGTCTTGGTTGGCGAACCTCGACAAACAGAAAGAGAGGAGCAGCGGAAAACAGAAGGGATGATAGGCGTTCGTCGGAGGTGATAGGGCAAGGTCGGGGGTTCCCTTGGCGCGAGACTCGTCCCTGTTTACACAGCAAACGCGTCGGGTGATTCATCGTCGTCGCTAAATCTGTTCCTGATTCAGTGGTTACCATGCCCTGCTCGTTACCGGAAACCTCGTTAGCCGGAGCTTTGTCTCGCGTCTTTCTTCTGCCATCTTCCGCAAAACCAGATGTTTCGTGTCCCTAAAAAATCATGAAATTGTGGGAAAATTTGCACCTCGTAGCCAGCATTCACTTTGCAATCGTTGTTCTGCGAAGGTTTCCGAATGATATTCGTCGTTCCGATTATTACAAATAAAAGAATAACGTTTAGAAAATTTGTATCTTGGATTTTCATCGGTTTTTATATTTTAGAATGGCGATATTCATTTTGGAACGTCTTTATGATGATTTTTGAAATACCATTAGTAGGTATTTGGCGATTGCCGTCAAATCATTACGAAGGAATGCGATAAATACCAATTTTATTACACAAATTGTTTCGTAAATTTCAAAATTTTAGATCTAGAATTTTCAGTGTATTATTTTACGCGCGTTTCTTATTACGATTAATTTTCCTTATTACACGATATCTGGGTCACACAGTCGCTGTTATCTTCTTCGGACGGAGAAGCACGTTTATCTTTATCAGACTACCGTTACGTTTTCGATCGTCATATAAGATTCGCTTGTTGTCAGAAGAAGCGATGATAGTTTTAAAAAATGTACAAAGTTTAGAATGGCGGCTATCTCCGTTTGTCTAAGCTTCTGTACATCGCTTAACACGCATGCACACACACCATTTGTCATTTCTCGTGCTTTTCCTATTTGGGACAAGCGACGTGTAATGGACGAATAGTTTACTTTCATTTTGAAACGCTATTTATCTCACCGTTTGTCGTAGATTAGTTTCTGTAATCTCTTTGAACACGTCATTGTCGATAGAATTTTTCAATTCTCCTTCTTTCTTTAATGAAAAATTATCAGTCTTGAATTTCGCTTTACATTTCATATATTCGCATATATTCGTGTAAATAATTGGGGACTCGATACAATTTGGTTCAACGTCACCGTATACTGTGCCATAACATTTAATTTCTGCCAATTATTGCATTCGCTCACATTTTTCTGCAAAAGCATCGTCTAAAGCATTCGCTTTGTCGAAAACTTTTTAGTTCACCAAATTTGTCTCGTTCCAGTTAAAAAAATGTAATACCTAAATTCACCTTGTTCCAAACAATTTGGCAAAACATGATTCGTACGACGATTCGGATAAACAACCTCTGTGTCATGTTTCTCACTGGTCCACGATGATGGGAGAAACTTCTTTCGTTGTTTGTCGATAAAACGAGCGAAAGACGAGCGTCTGTTCACCTATTTCTCTGGAAGCTCGAAGGAAACGTCAGCGGGCCGACGGCGATATGCGGTGGGATGCGTCTCGAGCTATCTTCACGGTCCGTTCCTTGTGTACACCGGCTAATTAGCACTCTGCTGCGGGGAAATAGTTGGTATCAGACGCTTCGGTCTGTTGGGGCTTTGGTTTGATCTCTTGGGACCTTACGAACCAAGTTCCTTTGGGCTTCGGCGTTTCTCGGCCACTGAGAAGTTCGAACAAGTTTTCCATTTCTTTGGTTTCTCGTGTTTGACGGATTTGTTGGGTCAACGGTGGTTTTTGCCCCTCTGTGATTCTCGAGACGTTGTTAATTGAAGAGCAGAGGAGGAAACACGATACGTAGGTTTCAGAATAAATGAAAAAAATAAAGGATGATATTTTAGGATGAACCTTCCTATTCAGAATTTTTATCTTTATGCAAATCAAGATTATTCGTTCAGTTTGAAAATTGAAAAATTCGTATACGAAAAATATATTCGAATTAACGCTACGCTAAACTTGCAACACTTGGCCAGATTACTATAGAAAAATATGAATTTAAAACACGCGCTATTGTATCCTTAAAAAATACGTACCAAGTGAGATTTTTCCTTACAAGATATCGATTTATGACACGTATCAATTGCTCGTAACTCATATACATATAATAGAATCGTTGAAATTTCCACTATGTTATCGTTATCACGAAACGAGCATCTCCCTTTGAATATTCAAATGGTAGGAAATTCTTGATAACTCCGTCGATGCGAAAGTGACCGTAGAAAAATTCACAAAGCGGCACATCATCCACGAGATGCTTCTTAAGAACGCTACTTTAGGTTCGCATGAATAACGCAAGAGCAATGTTCTTGCGCTGAAAATTGCCAGGGAAGCTCTCGTTCCGTTTCCTGGCGAGCTTATCGCGAGTGGTTCTTGAAAATTTTTGTCTTAGGAGCCCTTCGCAAGAAGGGAGATTTCCACTTCGACCCACTCTACAGCATTAAAAATACTACGAAATGTACAAACATAACAGATTAATCTTCGAATCTTCTTTATGCAGCTTTCATAGCGCGGAGGAGCGTCGAAGAGGCAAATCCTCTGGAAAATTCACTTCTCCTAATTGCGTGACTCTTGCGTCGATTCAGCGGTATCAGCGTCGTTAACACAGGATAAATATATCGTCGCTTAATCGGTCCTGCATTAAATTACTATAAAAGTCTAGCGGAAGGAGCTCGCTGACAATAAAAATGG
The DNA here is from genome assembly GCF_000188095.3 of Bombus impatiens. Classification (NCBI taxonomy): domain Eukaryota; kingdom Metazoa; phylum Arthropoda; class Insecta; order Hymenoptera; family Apidae; genus Bombus; species Bombus impatiens. Next base: position 485,860 of record NT_177056.1, read on the forward strand.
AAGTGAGCCTCGTGATTTGTTTCTCTTTCTCCTCTACCTGTTCGTCTTCCTCGCTGTGCTCAAGAACCGTATCGTCTGCATCCACTTCCGGCCCGTGGATGCCATGAAAAATCCTACTCACTGGTTAATTATTCGAGCATGCATTCTCGAACGTTTCTCTCTCGAAACATTCGCCTATTCGCCATTGCCTATCTTCTACTCAAGGACAGCATTAATTTTAGAAGTAACTTTATTTTTTATAATGTAGCCTAGAAGTAAATTTATTTTTTATTCCAACAAGTTAGAATTCATTGGAGAAATAATAATTACGAAATCCATTCAGAAACGAAGTTCGTTATAAGAGGATTAGAGAGATAAAAGAGGAAATAAAGAATATGCAGGACTACGATTAAATAAAATTCAAATATCACGCTCGATCGAGTTTCCTGCGCAAAAACTCAACTTTTCCACTCGAGCTAACTAACGCTTCTAAGCAACCCCGAAACAAGTGTGGCTCTTTACCACTCTAATACGCAAACAACCCTGTGTGGAAAGCCACTTAGACCGGTTGCATTTGCATAATTTGCAGGAACTGCAACGATCCGTGTTATCAGCGACACATATTTCCATCGTAGTTTCCCTAGACTCGTCCAGCCTCGAGTTTACGACGCTTCTCCAACCCCTGTGTATCGAGGCGTCGATTCGATACGAGTTTGCGAAACATCTCGGCCACTCGCGATAAATTTCCACGGTTTTATCGACTGGAATTTGATTGGGATTCGAGGAACTTCTGTTTCTGTTCGTGGTGCTAAATTTCCCTGCAATAACGTTTGCAGTTCGATTGTTCGTTCATTGACCAACTACTTTGCTAAAACATAACGATGTTAGAACCGTGAACAAATTTTTATCTCGTCGATCGTTCGTAGACTGCGGATTTTTGTACATTTATAGGAAATTTGAAAGTGCAAAATAAATTCACAGAACGCACATAATACGTTTTCTACATTACCGATATAAAAATCAGAATGAAATATGTATATCTTCCTCAACTACATACACACACACACACACACACACACACACACACATCTTCTTTTTCCAAACACAAAATTTCAATGCGAATAAAACAGAGCGACGAAAACACAGACAGAACTCAAAAATAATTTTTGCCTGTTTCACAAATGGAAACATAGAATATTTAATACGAAATATTTCAAGCAAAGTAAAAATCCATTCCGATAACCTTTCATCGTTGAACATATTAATACGCTTCAACCATCCCTGTCATTCATAATTCCAACATCGTCTCTCTTGCATTTTGCTAAAACACGAAATACGAATAAAAGAAAAAGTAAAAAAAAAAAGAAAATAAAAACATCATATGACATATATCATCGAAAACGAAACAGAGATTTAACTTTATTAAATTTGTTTCACCTTCGAATAGATGGCAGAAGCTTGCAAAGTTCATGGAACTATATTTTAAACTATTCTTTTCGTTTGTAATATTTGCAGAGTATCCGCGAAAAATATAACAAGTCACGTTTCACGTCTCTTATGGAAAAGTAAACACAATGCGAAAATTAAAAACCGATTCCACATCGGAACTGTCTTTGGATTTAATTTTGGCTTTAAACGTGTGTTTTTCTCGCGCTTTACATTTAAGGAAATATTAATAACATTAGTTACGCGGACTAATATTAGTCAAGTTAAAGTACACTGGTATTATTCGTTTCTTGAAAAACATCGAGGATGTACTGTATCTTCGAATCTATTAGGTTATTCCTTTCCTCAGCTATTTCGTATTAAAATATTCCTATCTGACCACGAAGCGACAGTTATCTCGTTTTTTCCACGCGGTCTTTGAATATTACAAACATAGATATTCTAAAAGAAATAACAAACCTATCTTCTTCTTCACCTTACGTCATTAAAAACGTAGAAAGCAAAATTTACATAGTTTTTTTTAGCGTCGACGAGCGTTTCCTTGTAAATCGAGCAAATTTTTCGAGATATCTACGGGGCGTCGTGTTAAACAAAGTTTCGCAGAGATCTCGAAGTTTCCAACGAATCTTCAATTTATTCCCGCCACCCCTCGCTTCCACCGGTAGAACCGTTCCGATTCTTACGATTTACCGTCGCGTCTCGATTAAAGCACCGCCTGATGCACTCGATTGATTCCCAATCGAACTTGGACGAGCAATCGGCACGCTCGAACAACGATGTTATCGGTTATTTTGCCCACCGTGCCGCTGAAACGAATTTTCGTGCAAAGCGGGTGGCACACAGAATAGCGTTGTAATTGGTTAATTGGTTTTATGGAACTTTTATATTGTTCTACTATTTCTATAATTTTAGAATGGTTTTTTAAATCCCTATTTAATTTTTAAAAGGATCTGAATACCGTACTTGCTTGGAATAAAATGTTACTTTCAACCGCGAGATTTTGCTTTTGGAATCGTAAATTATAAAATTATAAAAGTAGGAATGTGATTCGTTATTTTTCTATTATTCGCCGATGTGCTTCTTCTAATAGGAATAAAACAATTAGTTTCTTCTACCGATATATTCATTTATTTCGATATTTGTATTTCAGGATAAACGATCGTGTTTCGATCGTGCAATTGCGTTTCACATTTGCATTCTGGTAAGACGTTCCTTATGAAGCAGACTGCAGTGACTACGAAATGTCGGTCCAAAATCCAAATGCCAGGTACAAATGCAAAATCGAAACACGAATATCTTATGCCGAAAGGCGAATATTAAAATATCTAAAAGACATCGTGGTGAAAGTTTGAAATTCAAAGTACGATTGATTTATTTATTTTCGAGTTGTGAGCCTTGTGTTATAAAGCCTTGTGGCCATTACTTATCGCAGTACGAATGTGGTTATCTCGGTAACAATATAATATATGAAACTTAGGAAATATCAATGTTTCCCTATTTTAAAATACTAATGAAATAAAATAATTTCATCCGCGTTTTAATATCCTCGAAAAATAGTTATGAGAGATTCTTAAATAATAGTTAAAGTTAAATATTCAAGAATCATAGCGATAATAAAGATCTGGTACTGCGAAGAATTTTTATACTAGCTTTCTAAACACGTTTCAAACGCTGCTAAGCGCTCCAAAATCTTAATCCACGACTTTCATTCCGTAAGACGCGAATTCCTATTCGCACCTCCATAGTTAAGCATCGACGATCGCGAGAAACGCGAGACAATGAGAGCCTCCATGAAGAAAAGATCGACGCATCAATTTCCAGCTCGCTCGATTATGCGAGAAAGCATCGCGAGTGTCGCGAACATCGTAATTCCAATCTTTGTGAGTTCTGGAAGGTTAAAAACAAGAGAGAGAGAGAGAGAGAGAGAGAGAGAGAGAGAGAAGAATCACGCGACCTAAATTCAAAACCCAGAGCTCTAACGGCGTCCCGACGAAAGGAGTGAGACCTCGCCGCCCGTTTTTCCCGCCCTTTTGTGCCCGAAAAAGGAACGAAATAGATAGAAAGAGAGAGAGAGAGAGAGAGAGAGAGAGAGAGAAGAGAAGAGAAGAGAAGAGAAGAGAAGAGAAGAGAAGAGAAAAGGAAAAGTAAACGAGCGGGAATCTCGTTTCTTGTTCTTTCTTTTGTGTCTTGGGTGTCGCAGGGGCCTACTTTCGATCTCATTTTCAAGGATCGCCTTCCATCTTGCGCCACCTCGAACCTTCAACGGCAATTCCCTTGGCAAAAGGGTGGGTTCGAGACACGGAAGGGTGGCTGGAAGAAAAGGAAAGGGTGTAAATGGGGTGGTATCGTAATGCGGTATTGTGAGGACGTGCCTGTAGGCTCTCTTTTCCTCGCTCTCTCTCCCCCTGCTTTTCGGACTGACTCTGTTGTTCACGAAAGGTTCAGCTGAGATGCTGCTACTGGATGAAGTTAGAGAAGGAAGGACGGTTTGGCTGCGATTGATCCTTGGAATTTTCTTTTTTTCTTTTTTGTTAGTAATTCGAAGGTAATAGATGCCATAGATATTTAATTTAATTTAATTTGATTTAGTAATCCTCGGACTACCGACACGGAGTCTCGTAACGGTTCGTTGTCGATCCAATTCGTATTCTCCTCGTTCTCGTAGCACTTCCGTACGTGATCCTCTGTTTACATAAACCAACATTTTAAATTGTTACAAATTAATTGCATTAAATTGTAATAAATTGTGATTTTCGCGTATATATGAACACTGGTAAATATCACGTTGGATCAAGATAAACCCATCACGATCGTTCGAGGGTTAAACGGGTTGAATACCCTCCCCGTACAAAGGTAAAGAGAAAAGAAAATACCGAACGGACAAGTAACAATACGGAGAAAAGAAGCACAGCAGAAAGAGAACGAACAATTGACGAAAGCAACGAGACAGATCGGTTTAGCTGAGGGAAGCTGGCCGTCGTTATCGAGTAGCACAGTGTTCTAGAGCGAGGTTTTTAACGTATTTACGTTGCCCGAAAAAAGGTCAATTTTCTCACTAATACAATTAACAAGTGTGCATATTGGGCAAAAGAGGTCGACAGCATCGGAGCGGGACAAGTAGGACGATGTTCTAAAGACCATCGGTGCTTTAGAGGGGCTGGTGGACTAAAAAAGACAAGTGATAAAATGAGATCGGGTGAGATGTACGTTAAAGATATTATTACGTAAGTATGTAATGGGTAACGTAATAAGAGAACCGTTTATTATAAAAATTAGCGTTGCCATAATAGGAATACAGAATGGAAGGAACAAAGGAGAAGGAAAGAGTTGTCGAAAAAATAGGTAGCGTAGTGGTTTTGAATATTTTTGAAAAGATTGTTCTTTCGAGAATCTCCGTTAAATTTCCACCATTTCGTCTGAATCACTTTTCCGTATTTTTTTATCCATCTTCGGACGGACATACCGTGCTACATAAAATAACAAAATTTATGTTATATTTAAAAGATCGTAGGTTTGAACGTTAATTGTAAATAATAGAATGTTTCTGTCGGTAATGTAAACACAATCGAAGCGACGTCGAGCGGGCCCGAGCGTACTCAAAACCCCTCGGTTCGTCCCCTCTAGTCGACCTTTCCGAATTGTTAGTCTTCCCTCGACCGTCGCACAGTTTGGTTCTTCGTCGTGTTGCTCGAATTTTTCACCCCAGTTTTCACGTGTTTCCTTTGTTCCGAGTGATCGTGGTGTGCGCGAGTGTATTGTCGCAGTATCGTGTGCTTGTGCATCGGTGAAGATCGTTCGCCATGATTTTCTACGACCGTGTGAATGTACCCCAAGCGCCCCAAGCACCTCAATACGCCTTTCCTTTCTACAGATGCAATAAGGTAGAGATTACGCAATAATCGATAATATTAATACCGAGTTGTGTAACATTGCACAATGTTGTATACACCGATGATTGTTTTGCGTCAGTAAATAGAGCTTTATTGCTTTTTGTAAGCAAGTTGATTCGCTTATGGCGTAGCTTTGCGTTTGTAATGTTTTCTACGTTGTCAAAACGATACGTAAGAATATTTATCGTTGGAGAGAATCGAATGTTTGAAAGGTTTTTCAATCAAAATACGAATTCGCAGGAATTGTATCTAGGAGTGAAATAACAGACGATTCTCTCGTAAAAAATTAATATTGTAAACGTATAACAGGTAATATATCACTGCGATAGTAAAAAATATCTGGTCTATAAAAATTCCGATTAGTTGTTGTATTCAGTTATCAATTTATACGATTCGATTAAATAAATATACGCGTTTAACGATACGACTTTCCATTTCCATTTCCATTTCGATTACGAAGAATTATAAATTTTCTTTTACTTTTCATTTACAAATTATCATATTTGCCCAAAAGTTTAACATTTCTCCGTTTAATCGAAGTGTATTCTTGCTATTCATGCGGGATAATAATCCCACCGACGTACTTCGATAGCACAGGATCAAGTAATTTCAAGTTGTCGAAAGCGATAAAAATCTCGATTCAGAGACTCTGTAATATAATGGTATTTATCTTAAACAGCTACAAAATTCATTTATATTCGTTATACGGTTGTTTACTTTACCCAACTCAGTCGTCCAACGAATAACGTGTGGATTCATTGAACTTTTACATAACGTTAAGACATCTCAAGTATATGTAAAAATAACATCGAGATTCTTCGCATTTTAATTAAATCGTAGGAAAGTAATTTTAATCCGTATGAAATATTACGAAGAACCCGGACGAATGTATATTTGTAAAATTCTTTTAGAATCTATCCTACCTCTTATATTAATTGTTCTAATTAATTAATTAATTAATTGTTCTAAGTTAATTTCGTTCTAAGTAAAAATCGGTGTCACGTAGTTTTCTCCTAGGTGTTTCTCAAGGATCTCCGTTTTAAGTTTGTTGTCATTGAATCTATGCCTCTATTTCTGAAAATTCCTCGAATGTTTTCTGTTTGCATCATCGCAAACGTTCGCTATCCTTGAATTCCATATTGCTTCAGTGATACTAAAATAATTCTAATATTTGTTGAACGTTGCTAATATCGATGTACCAGTGGTTACACTTAACCAGTTTGACCGCGAAATTTAGTTTTAAAAATCCTTTACGGGTTGCGTAATTGGAATCGAGCAATGTCGAGTATACACGTCGAACGTAGGACAAGTGCTGGTGCTATAAATTTAACGAGAAAAGTGAAGCAAAACGAGGAAAGATTACGTTTTTATTCGGTGAAAAATTAGCAATTCGTCGTTGAAAAAGGTATTGCTATCGAAAACTTAGAAATTGCGAAAAAATAATAAAATAAAGTGCACAAAACAATTCGGAGAATAGCCGATATACGCGGTAAAGTACACAAATGAGGATGGATCGAGGAAAATAATCAACTGAATTTATAAAAAGCAATACATTATAGGAGGGAGTATAATCGATTGATCAAACGTTTTTTTTATAAAATATATAATAGCGTTACTATATACTGGAAGTAGAAAGGAGACATACCAGTAAATGCCATTTATATTACTTTTTACTAAAATCTTCTGTTTTTACAGTGAATGGTAATTTTTTATTTTACACGACGAGTATACACGCAGTTAACTGATTAATATTCTATTTCGATATTATCTATTTCTCTATCTGTTATCGTGATATGATTGTAATTTAATATACAACGTATATTTAATTTATCGTTAATAATATTACACTTCCAGATAAATTGAAATATATTTAATTACAAAAGCCGATAGAACAAGGACTTGATTTTAATTAAATCCGCTACAGGTTTTCGAAATAAATTATCAAATTGCGGAAATTAGCCAGGAAAATTGTCTGAAGTTGAAAAATGTCAAGGTGTACGTAACGACGAGAGGCCATCGACTCCAACCATTCCCTTGTATATCGTAGGTAAAGTAATGCCCCTAGTATCTGTTACGGGCAAAGTAAATGATAAAAGAGAGTGTGTGCATTGTACGTGCGCGGTCTATTCGTATTGGCCCAGGGGTTGCTCCCTTCAGTGGGGATAAGTGACCGTGGAAATCGTGAGAAAAGGTCTCTACAACCTAATGGTTGATAAGGTTCGAAGGTTCGTAAATTTTCAGGCGATTTTCCCAACGTAAGGAAATCGATGAAAATTAATGGACGAAAATTAATCGACAAAAATGAATCACATTTTTCCCCATTTGTGATCTTTATTCGTGTATTTTGATTACTACGGTGTATAACCGAGTCACTGCATAATACCCTGTGTTATATAAAATACGTGCGTTTTCTCTGAAAACACGTAAATAGCTGGAAAACTACGCTACGCACAAACGCGTTTGAAAGAAACGTACAATTTCGAGGTAGGCATATCATGTCGATGTTTATTTTATCTTCTGCAATTGCTTGGAAAAACTCTTCCGTGTTCGCTATTTTTGTGGCTATCTTTTTAAGTAACAGCTATATTTTCGTATCCCACATTGCTTGTAACCGACATCAAAACATTTTCGAAACGCTATTTACTTGTATTTTTTGCATATCGAGCATACCACTATCGAGATATTAAATGTCAAACTTGATACGCCGCCGGCATTGGCGTTATCCAATGTACACGTCAGACTTTGTGCATCATGGTACCTCTAAAAGCAGCCGATTGTGTGTGTACATTTGTGTGTACTAAATACTGTTCCCAAAACGGCTAGTCGCTTGTCCTTCCGTTTGATGTTCACCATTGAACAGGATTCAACTTGCCATCCTTTCCAAACATTAATACGTCGATAGTGGTTTATGCAAAAGATACGCGTAAAAGTGCTTTGACAATTTGTTGATATCGGCTGCAAGAATATGAAACGAAGAGATATAGTTTTCGTTTAAAAATATAACTTGACGTGATCTTCACAGGGCTTTTCAAACGAATTGCAAGATAAAATAAATATCGTCGTGATACGTTGTTTCTTCGAATTAAAAATTTCTTCCAACTTATTATTGTATGAAAGCGTTGACTAAAAAGATTTCGTGTCAATAAAATGGGAGTGTCTATGATGTTCACGTGCATGAAGACCGAATTTATGTTTCCGTAAGACGCTGGGGTGCAGACTAATAACGATTAAGCGAGTTTCTATGGGATTGCACGGGAATGGGTTCTCGGGTTTGCCCGGAAATTTATAGTCGTACCACGATGGCTTGGCGATAGAGCTGCTTGAAAATGATGCCACGCAACTTATTATCCGTAACGAATTTCAACGTCCGCCATGTTGAAACGTCGCTGATAATTGACGTTGTGTAAAGATACTCGCTACCGGGAAATATGCTCTGTAAATTATCGCGTGTTAATGGGGATGGAATTATCACCGAAGGGGCGGTTAGTTTTCTTTAGATTCTGTGTAGATTATTTCCTATGCAAAGATAATTGTTCCAGGACCTGTTTCTCTTGTGAATTAATTTCCTCGAGCTATTTTCTTCAATAATATCGTAGTGTTTTTAATATTCGATCGGCGACGATCTACAACATCTTAAAACGTACTTTCCAAACTAGAATTTTTGTTCGATAGAACAATCGCAAAGTGTAGAAGAAAAATGTAAATCGATCTATTCTCGAGATCGACTCTCAAATTTTCAGCCCTTTTCTTCGAATCGAACGCCATACGCGATAATTTCCTAGAGAAAAATGCGAAATTAAAATTCGTTCTTGATCAAACGCTCGATTACAGTGTCAAATCGAAATCTGTTTCCAAGAATTTTCAACTTTCTACCTTTTCTGCTTCGAATCTTACACGCAACCACCTAGCAACATACAACAATCGTCGTTAACGAAGCAATTATATCGCGAAACTTAAATCTCTTCTCAAGAATTCTCGACTTTCCACCTCTGTTTCTGCGAAACGTATCTCACAACCACCCCTCCCTCCCCAAACACACGTCCTCCGATTAATCCCATAGTTGTCTCCCCTATCCATGCCAACAACTAATTCTACACACCCCATCCGCATATATCCTCGAACGTACGGTTTAATATCTCATCAAGGAAATGATTTCGTGACGAATATCCAGTAACCAACCCCCTTTGGTCGACGACTAAGAGAAGGGAGGAGGTCGTTCGATGAGAAATACGGTGATTTAGGGGAATTCGTCAGAAGCGGTTCGAGCCTGTCCGGATCTATTATTGGCGTTGGAACGTAAGTTAGTGGCCGCAGGGGCTGCTGGCGAAGTACACGGGGGTGGTTTGCACCGATGGTGTCTGGGGATAGCGTGGCGGACGTATTAGGTAATTGTGGGGGAGTGAGGACCGAGGAAGCAAGGGGTGATTTATATTGGCGGCACGTGACGCCGGATAGGAATTATCGTTAGCCACCTTGCTACCCCTTACGTGCGACTCCGTTTCCTTACACGTCTTTCAGGACGATTCAAACGAAACGATCTTCCATTTCCATTACCGATTTGTAGTTTCCTAATCTTTCTGCGATTTTTATCTCGCGTTCGGATCCTTGGACAATTATTTGTAAGCGAGTTAAGGGTGTTCTTGCGTTTCAGATCGTTGTTTAAATTCGCGTTAAAAATCGCATTAAAAATCGCATTAAAAATCGCATTAAAAATCGCATTAAAAATCGTGACGCGAATATTCTTCTTAATATCGATTGTATGCGATTTGTAGTAAATTTATTGCTGCAAACCCTTCGATCAAGGAAATTTGTTAAATCGCTGGCCATTTTTGTTAACCATTTTGTTTCATACAGGAATTGATTTTAAGTGTAGGGTTTCGGTATTGACGATTTATATCGAGAGAGATTGGGGTGAGACTAGGTCCGTGTAAAATTTTGGGGTTGGAGGATTTTTAGATCGACAGAATTGATAGGAAACATATTTTTTAGGGGTTGAGGTCGTAAAATGGATTTTGCGTGTAAGGCTTTGATATTGGGAATTCTTAGGAATGGTTTTGTGGCCAGATGTGAGTGGAATTTTTGAAATGCAGTGCTTCCTATAAGTATTCTATGTTTAAGAATAAAATATCGCAAGACGGATTAACCATTACGGTACGACTGACGAGAAATTCTTTTTTTCGTACCGGTAAATATCACGTGAAATTGAGAATTCTTAAATCGAGCGATCCGATAACTCTGATCTAATTTAAAATACGATTTAATCGAATAATTACAGTTGTAGTTTACAAAATAACCGTGAAACTGTAACAGAATGAGAAATTCTATGGAAGTAACAAGAGCAAGATATCGTATATCATACATTTTAAAGCCAAGCATTATTAATAACTCGTAGCATATACATGTGCACTGCTGGAATATGGCATTAAAGGTTGTAAAATATGATAACAAATAAACACAGAAATTGTATAGAATTCGTTACCTTTAATAAATCTACTTTCTTAAACTAATGTACTATGCATCGAAACAATCGCGTTTCAAAATAAAATAAATATTCATTTTTTTTTAAACTTTTCATGTATCTGAAGAAAAATTTCTTATTCTAACATATATTTGAGGAAATGTGGCGCACATCTTAAAAATATATCCCTTTTTGTTACAGGTAAGCTCCTCAAAGAATTCACTTAAAATTCTTTCAATCAACAACAGTCCATTCCTTCCACTGGTAAGTCGCAATCGATATTATCAACTAATTTGCCATTTTAATTTCGTTGATACAACTTTTATGCGATGATCGGTAGTTCTAGCGCGAGGAAAATGTTTAACATAAAACTGAAACCAACGACAATTCTCTCGCACTCTGTTCGTACTTGATATATATTTTAACGCGAGAAAACTGCGCTTGGTTGAAAAAAAAAAAATTCGAAAGAAGACAGTAGGATTAATGGCGAGCTTCCAACACAGCTTTACTCTCGCTGGCTTTATATCTCGCAAAAGGGTTACCTTCGAATCAACGACGATCATTTATTTCATCGACGATGTTTTCGCCGACACGATTTCACCGACCGACGCCGAGTTCCTCCGACAACGAATGAAATCACCGACACCGTCTTTTGCCGCCAATTACTATATTTTGTTTTGTTCCTTTTATCTTGTACCGTTCTTTATTCTTTTATGGACGAAAGCGAACACGTAGATGAAGATGCGTAATCAACGATAACGTACGGTGCAAAGTATGACAATTATCGTCGTCGAAATGATTACCGGTGATTTCACTGTGCCGGTACGGAAACGTCGTCGGTGGAATCGTATCGATGAAAACATTTCAGACGAAACGATGGTAACCGCTGACAAAATTCAAGAGGAAAAACGAAATACAAGAAAGAAAGAAACGCGAGAACGAGGAACAAGGTGAAAGAAAAGACAGCACGATCAGAGGCCGTCGGTCGATCCGGAAACTTTTTTACAGCGTGAAAATCCTTCCTTAACGAGAACGTCCCTGTTCTTGCGAGCCAGAGAGGCAACGGAGCCAGGACCAAAGTGCATAACCCAGGCAGATAATGAGAGGGCGAGAGGGTTTGGGGGCATAGGGGCGAGAGGGTAACGGATAGCAACGAAGCAGCCACGTCGTCGGGGCACCTGCGGTTTGTCGGTACGTTACTGTGGTACACGATGCGGTACCGAGCCGTCAAGTTCATATTGCCGGTTTCCTGTCATTAACGTGCCGCGTTGAGCCTCCAGCCTGTGTAGACCGTTCTCTATACACGCTATACTCTCTCACCTCCTCTTGTCGCCCAACGGAATATCGAATGGTTAGGATATAACGCGCGTTGCATACTCCGGATGCGTGTATACACTGGTTCATGAGAGTATTTCAACACTTTTACGAATTTATTGCGTGTATTATAGGTACGAAAGATTTTCAGATCTCATAGATGATTTGGTAACCGTAGGAGCTTCATGGAACGCTTTTCTGTACGTTTCGATTCATAGAGTCGATGATGAAACGCGGCTGTTGAACTGCTCGTATTAGCAGTTTCTAAAATAGTAGCAATATCGAGGTTAGGAATCTTGCAACATTAAATTTACTATCTACTGTTGATGTATAACGTATCTCGTACATTATATACCCGGCACGTTTTTACGAAATTCCACGATAATAATTCTTTGGTCTCGGAACTTGCATCTAACACAATTTCATGCTAAATCCGCATAATCAATTTAATAAAACAAAAATTCCAATTCTACTGAAACGGATCCTTCGCCAGCCTTCGAAAAATCGAGTTTCCTGTATTTTTAATGAGAAAAAGAATTCGGTTAAACTCGTTGAAGGTATTCTGACGTTGCAACAATGTCGAGGACAGGATGTGAAAAAAGAAAAAACTATTAAAAGTTTGGCCGATTGCGACCCCTGCTGCGGGGATTAAAGTACCCCTGGTAAAGGTCTATCGAGGCTGAAGAATTCTCGCCGGATTTGAAATGTTAAAAAGCGAACGCGTTTGCAAGCGAGAAATGAGATATCTTGGTGCCTGATGAAAGAATCGTACTCTTCTTTTTCTCTCTCTTCTTCGCGCGTTTGTATTCACGCGTGCACTCTGTGCGTGTGTAATAAATAATGGAAAACGAAATATCTCGTTGCGACGATTCAGGAAATGAAATTCCACGGGTGGAGCGTCGTCGACGAAACAACTCGAAGATTTATTATTTTTGTACCGCCGGTTGCATATTTTAATGCAAAGTGAATGAGAAAAGAAAGGATCTGACCGCGTATGAAAATTGTCTTTGATGTTTCGTTACGATGTTTGTGAATATTCGTCGACACGAGGGATATTTTTGGATTTTATAAAAAATTGGAAGAGCTTTTGTAGTCTACGATTGAAATAGAATAGTTTCGTGTCTTGTAGTAGCGGCTCGTGTATAGTTAATTGAATTTTCGAGTCTCCTAATATTATGTCGTGTGATTAATAGAATTTGTGTGTCTGATAATATCGGGTCATGTGATTAATAGAACTTTTCTATCTCACAACATTGCGTTGTGTAATTAATAGAATTTCTTTATGTCTCACAATATCGTCTCGTACGATTAATAGAATTTTTGCCCGTGACAATATAAAATTGATCGAACTTTTATAATATAATACAAGCGTAATACAATGACATATAATTAGTCGAATTTTTACATCTCGTAACGTTATATGACGTAATTAATAGAACTTTCGTGTCTCATAATATTACGACATCTAATGAAATGTTTGTATTTTGCGACAGTAGAAGAAATACGATTTTCTTAATTCAACGTCCAATTTCACTGGTGTAGGAACGATACCGAAATTTCCGTACGAGAGAAACCAATTAAAAATAGCAAAATATAGGGAAAAATAAATAATACATTTAGAGATACTGTGGAAACACGAAACAGCTCGTACACTAGACGCTGTGTTTCCGGGTAAATTTAGCCGGAAGTCGAGGAATTAGACGAGCTGTCACGCTTTGGCTGCACAGCAAACCAGATTGGATCTGGAACGCTTACCAGGGAGTTGCACTATTCCGTGGTCTAAAGATTCTGGCAATTAGTGGTAGGAGATTCTAAGGATCGAAGCGAGAGGGTTTGGCTCAGGGGGTGAGATTTCGAATTCAAATGTCGTCGTCACGTTTTGGCACGGTGACAGGTTCCAGTTATCAGGACTTCAAACGTGCCACCCTGTTTTCACCCTAATTCGAGTTTCGATTTTGCTCCGAGCGATTGGCAGCCCGCATCAACAATTTATCCCTGCGTAAATTGTGATTACCAGACAATTTCCTATATTTTTCGTTTAACCAGTTTTTTCTATATTTGTTTCGCGGATGAATTTATCGATAATCGTTTGAAAAATCGGCGAAAACTTTGAATTAGAGTTGGCAACAATTTACCGTAGAATTAAAGTTATAAATTGAAAAAATATCAAAGTTATATTTAGATGGAAAGTTTTTGGCTCTAGGCAGAGGGATTTGATTTGTAAACAGCGTTCTGATTTTTGGAAAATAACAAAAATTATGCGATCGCGTTGGAATTATACAGGAACGTAGTAAAAGCAATGGTTCAAAATAAAATTCAGGAATTTCTGCCGTGAATATAAATTGTTCCACGTATTTTTCTTGGAATAACTAGCTGTGTAATTGTCGTGTAAATGTTATTTCTTAATTAAATGTATAAAGGTAGATTTCTGATTACTAAGAAATTTATAGTTGTAAAGTACATCTCTCTCGATTAAAGTTTCTAACTGAGAATCCTCTGAATTCTCGGGCAACTTTATAATTTTAAAGTTTCTCTTATTTATAATCAAAGATAACGGCACATAATCTCGAAGGAAAGTTTTTGCTGTGAAAAAAATTCCGGATGCGATGCTACGTTCTCCGGTAGGAATTATTTGTTTGTTAAATTTACATGTACTCGGTCTATTAATTACGCTGATAATCGCTCGTGATGCTTTAATTCGCGAAAAACAACGGACGTCGACAGCAACAAGTGAGCGTGGAAAAGGCGAAAGGCCAAAAGGGTTTGTAAAAAGAGCGACGTGCTCTTTAAATTCTTGCCCGATTCCGATTGCCCTCGGGGTAATTTTCTTAGTGAATACAGGCTGGCACGAATTGGAGGCTGGAATCGGGCCTTTTCGCTACACCGTCGTGCAACTATAACCGACAAGGACGCTTTATTGAAGCTGCACCGACGACTGGTTGGTCCCTTTGAGAATGAAAATCCGGCTGGTTCGACATTTCTTTGAAAGCGAATCCCTCGCTAGCTCCGCGAATTTTAGTTATCTTTCCTTCCGTTTTATTAAAGTCCTTCTTCAAACGTTCTTTTATTCTCTGTTCCTTTTCCTTTTTCTATTAGAGAATATTTTTTTTAGAATATTTTTCTCTTTGTATTCTTGCGCACAATTAATTAGTTCATGATCAGAAATCCAGTAGTTCTATGTAAGTGAATCTTTATATCGCAATCGTATTTATCGTAAAGTGGATGAAACCGAGGTATTCGTGTTTTTCGCTATATTTCGCTATATTAAATTTTCAATGACGGCAGATGGTTGTTACAGTTCAAATTGTCTAGATTACCAAAAATTTCTGAAAATTCCTGCCCTCGGAATTTCCTTAATACTCGCTCGTACAGGCATTTAAACTCGAGTACAGAGGAAGAAAAAGGAAAGTAAAAATACCGCGAGTCGGAAGATACAAATCGCATCATCTCCTCCGCAAAGCAGATGAAATCAAGGGAAAAACCGTTTTTCGAGTTTCCGGTTTCCAGTTTCCAGTTGACAGACGGAGAATTTACCCGGGCAGATGGGATAGTCTCGCGGATTAAAGGGCAAAAAGGGTTGATCTTCCCCGTTCCTCTTCTCACTTGCCCCCCATTCTCGGTGGAGAATCGTGCTCGCTACAGTCGCGCGAATCCGCAATATGGCGCGCAAAGGCGCGGCTGCCTTTTCATTCCTTTCAAACGCACCGCGTTTACGAATCTTGGAGAGATTATTACAACGTGTAAGGGAAGGGCAAAGTAACCCCTAAGTCTACCTGATGCTCTAGTTTCTCGTCTCGCATTTAATTATTCCCTGACATGATACTCGCTGTTAGTCAAACGCTGCCGCTACTCATGGTTGCGTTTATTGGATATGTTTGGTCTTCGTATAGCCGCTTTCAACGTCTAAGCGAGCGAAGAGCGGAGAAGCCCTTTTCAGGTGTTTCGCGTATTTCACGCGTTTTTCGCCTGGTTGCACTTCCGTTCATATTTAGGGTTTATGGAAAATTTATGTGTCTTCGTCTGTTGTATCGTGATATCGGTAGAAATGGCGAACTTTTAGTTGCTGTTTGATTTTGGCATTGAAACATATTATTGCGACATGTAATAGTAGTAGAAACGAGAAAAATATTTACCTTTCCTTAAATTTTATTAATCGAAGTTCCAGGAGCGTACGATAGGTTTCAAAGATTTTCGTTATTACCCAACATGCCAGAGACGTACCACCAAAACTCTAACAACATCGATCGACTAACGTGTTGTTCGGTAACCGGTATTTTGTCGAGACATCGCAGCTAACTTACGCCCAATGTTCCGTAACCCGCTTAAACTTCGTGTAAGTAATTAAATATAAACCCACGTTAAAAGCCTACCGGGACAACTTGGGAATCTTACGATTTATTCAGTAACTTTTGATTGTTATGAGAACGGTCCGGAAGAAATATTGTAACAAATCCCTGTATTTTAGATATCTACGCGAGTTCCGTGCCTTTTTCGGTCTTTAAATTCCCGTAAGTGGACGAGAAAGCAGCCTAGAACTAACTTTTCCGCAGCGCGAAGGGTTTCTACCGAAATATCGAAAGAATTGTTCTTGAAAAATCAATATATCGAAGAAAATATCCGAGGTTCCTGGAATAATCGCAGAATATCGGTCAAAGTACAGTTTATTAATTTTCTATCTGCATCCACGGGTGTATTTCACGCCTGTCCGCTTCGAATCTATTCCATCGAACGCTTTGAAACGATTATTTCTATAGCGAAAAGGTGAAGAACCGGTATTCGTACAGAGAAACTCTTGGAAGAGGCGTCGTCTCACAATACGGGAATATTTTCCCTTCGATAAATCGGACACAGCTTTTACCGAGGTGACGAGCTCGCTGCAACCTGTGCAACAACCACTCCTCATCCCCATTGGTCCTCTGCTTTTCATGGTTGCCATGAAATCTCGATGAAAGCTCTCGTCGATTTCGAGTCGTTCCAATACCTTGCTGCTTTTGTTCATTTCGATCGAATCTACTAGTATGTATGCTATACACGTTAGTATCTGAATTAGTACGCATTAGTACATAGTGCATAGTATTCGTTTAAAAATATTCAAGCGCTTGCTTGTTCCTTTTAATTTAATCGTGAAATAAAATATTAGAAGTTCGATGATTTTACTTTTTATCGATATTATCGTCTTGAATTTATTTTCTGTTGGAAAGATTGAAGAATTGTCGAAAGAAAATTTGTAGGGCGTTCCAAAGGAACGGCTAAGAATACGAAAAATGATTTCGTCGATCGCGAACAATACCAATAATTTGATAGTTTCGTTGATTCCATTGAAATTCATTAGTGTAAGAGATAATACGTATTCGTGCGAAGTCCGTTCGTTTTATACGTTTTTTCATGCTGTTTGTTATGGTGAATTTGATATTGCGCATTGTTTATTGTTCGTGATTAATTATCGTTAATTGGGAAAAGAGAATACGTACGACAGTGGAGGTTGTAGGAAATTGTTTATTGGAAATTATTATTTCGTTTTTGAACATGCGATATCGGTATCCGATGATGAACGTGTAAGGATACATCGTGATATTGATATTCGATGAACGGTCGAGTGGTTTCATTTAATAATTTTTTAGCATAATTAGTCGATCGTCGGTAGTATCTCATTTCTACGATTATTACTTTCGTTTTCGGTAAACGTGTAACTTGTTTTCCAATTAGTTTCTACAGAATGTACCATACGCTGTGCCCTACGTGTTTTATATTTTGTTTATATCCTGTGAAAATTATCCTTAAACGGAACTTCTAAAATGTCTGATATTCTCCAACTGAGGCTATAAGGAAATCCTCGCAATCACCCGGTTTCTTCTTCTTAGCTCTAACTCACTGCCACTACTGCTATTAACTATGTTATAACTGCTATTGACTATTTTTCTACCTTGATATTGTTGTTATATCGCTGTTATATCGTTAACTAACATTCGATACTGCTGATTACAGATTCGCGAGGGTCTAAAGCTTGTACTCGATAAAAGGAATAAAAAGAGAAAAGAAAAAGTCGCGTTTTCGATACTATCGAGCGCCTTATCCGGTGAATAGCGGCAGAAGGAGTATGTAAATAAGCCAACTGAGATATTCATGTTGCTCACGGTGTATCTGCTCTCTCCGGCTCAAACGGAAGCGCCCGCTCGCGTTCTAAATCTCGCCAACGATAAGTATGTTTATGCACAGTCCCTGGCTGCTGCACGTCTCGATATGAACGTATACACAGCGAGAGAAGTCGATTTCGAGGGTGGAATATTTTTTCACCGCGCGAGCAAACGTCGAAAAATCTAGCAGGTTTTTTTTTCGCATGTTTGTCGATCACAGATTTTAATTTACCAGCTTTTAGAGCCGGTCGAATTGCTTTAGGAAAGGATCGAAGATGATCGTTAGAGTCGAGGAGCTCGATTTGATTCGATTCTAATGATTTTTATTTGTTTTGGTTTTGTGAAATTTTGAAAGTGGAAGGTACGTTCGCTTTTTTGATTGTAGAGCTCAAACATCTGTAATTAGACTAGTTAAATTAAGTTGGTCGTTATTTCCGAAAAATACGAAAAAATAATCAATTCTTATCTTGCAATTTTTATCACCGAAATATTTTTTAATACTCTGACGTTTAATATTCGTTATATCACATAGAATGATAACTATTACGGGACGTTCTATAATCTTTCAGCGTAAGAGTCGAATTCCCCGTAAAGTAACAACAAAATTTACCATCTCAACACCGTACGTCCCTTCCATCTGAACGGAAATCCCTCAGAAATCCCCTGACCATGTCCCTAATAAAAACACCAAAAAATCCCCAGAACCCAGCTCCTATTTCTCCTAAAACTCGATTCTCGGACAAAGCTTCTCGATCGTCCACATCCTCTGCTTCGATATCCTGCACGAATTTCGTCAGAACTGAAACCATTCGAGCGAATACAAGGAGAACATCTATCCGCAGGGAAGGAAAAGCAAAAAAAAAAAGAAAAAAAAAAGGAGAAAGGAACGTTGGATACTCTAAGGGCTTTCGTCTCTTTCCTCCACTGTCACATTAGCCTCGACAGTCCAGGCTTGCCTGTCGCCATGGACGTGGCTCACGAAAATCCCTCTGTTTTTTCCCCAGTTTCGCGTGTTTATACTCGCCTCTTACTTTCTTCGCTGCAGTACGCCGCACCAAAGGATTTCGGGTTTCACCCCGTCGTTCTTCTTATTTTGATACGAATTGGAATATTGTTAGAACCGGCGGCAGATTTTTGTGCAAGATTTATATTTTTATCGACGTCGTTTGCATACCGGGTCCGAAACGCAGTTTTTCTTCAGGTTTTTCTGTTTAAAAAATCCCGAAAGATCCTTAAATACTCTTCCAAGTTTCTAGAATATCGTGCAATGATTTTAATAATTGTCCGAACAGAGCGGAATTCAAACAGAAATATAGAGAAAACGAAAAACTACTTGAAATTACAGATGGAAAGCGAGCCAGTATACGTATGGAGGGTTGAACGAGACACCATCGTTCGATCGGCAAACTGTGAAACAATGTAATAATCGTACCTTAATGAAAGATTGGATATTGTTTCGATACATGTTGGAAAAAGAAGTGAAATAATAATCCGTCAGTTTGAAATTCGGTTAAAGAACGTTAGGAGAACGTTGCGAAACCCTTGAGCGAGACACGTGTGGCGTCAGAGAAAGGGCGTACAAAGGGATTTTCAGCGGACAGGATAATGTGACAGGCGAGGAACAGGCGAGGAACAGGCGAAAGCCCTTAGAGCAGCGTTTCCCTCGCCATCCTGGCGAAATGCGACCGTTTACTTTCTATAAAGCGGCGAAACACTGTCGTTCCATTACAACCACTACGTTTTTCGTCTGTTCTTTCGATTCGGCTCCTCCGACACGATCAGACTGCCAATGGCAATGGACTTTTATCGGGGCAACTTCGTTTCAAACGGACTGTTCTATAAATTCCAAGGTTAAACAGGAATTTTGTATAGAAGCCCGTGAAAGTATTCGCGTTATTATATTCCATAGGAACGCTTATATTTGAACAGTGGAAATATTAGACGGTGTTACTGGAAGTTTCTAGACTATTTATTTTCGTAGAATTCACGTTTTAATAAAGGCGTTAAGTCTACTGAAACGCGCGACAATATTTTTATCAAAATCGTTCCGTACATTAGCTTATTTGTAATAATTTCAGAAATGTTTCTCCAAGGATTATTTTCGAATCTTTGAAGAATGGTTTCTTTTAGCACTGCTACTGCTGTAGAGTTATCGAATATGTTAAGCGAGTGAACTTACCAAAAGTGCAGTTACAACGCGTACGCGATCAATCTTCTCCACTCAATGACTCTTATTTCGACTTCGTACAAAGTGCATCAAGGTTACATAGCATTGTGAGGCTCAGCGGGCTGTTCACAATGCAGGCTAGTCATCGTGAGGTCGTCGAGTCTGTAGTCGCATCCTACCTGTGACCAGACAACCTTCCAAACGGGTTCCCCAACACGGCTGCAGATATAGAATCGCGATTTCTTCGACACGAGATAATGGACAGGGTAAAGTTTCGTGGCGATGTTCAATTTTTTGATCGATCAATAAATTCGCGCAAAGTTCCGGAAAAAGCTTCTCTTCCGAAACAGCGGAACTTGTCAAATCAAAATTTTTCATTATTCCAAATATTTAAATTTCCAAATCTTGGAATATTCAAATTTTCGAACATGTATTTGACGAATAACGGCGTTTCTCGATCGATATTCTCAAACAATAGCATTTCTCCATCTGTTCTTTATTTTATTCCGTCCACGAAACTTTTTCCCCTTGGCCAGTATGTAAAGAGATTCGAGACATCGATCATCTGGAAAAAGAAGGATTGGCAACGCGTTTAAATCGTCTGTCGACTCCTTGGAAACGTGAAACATCGTACTTTTTCGATTTTATACCGGAATACTTTCTATACTCTTACGTTAAAACGTTCTTTCGTTCTACTCTTTTACTCTTTCATGGAATTAATTGTGGGTCGTGTTTTAACGAAAGACGAGAGGTAAACGTGATATTTTTCTACGAAATTTTATATGCCACGGGAACCAGATATTTTTTAACGAATTTCCAAGAAACTTGTTTGTAGGATGGAATTATGAATTTCATTATTTCAAAGGTATTTCAACAAAGGGAAAATGGTTTTTAACCGACTTTGAGCAATTTTATCATTTTCAGCTGATTATGGTCTTTGAAGGAAATGTAGTGTGCTGTTATGACAATGGTGGATTCTGTTATATTAACAAGATTTAGAATATTCCGCGTCAAACGTTAAAATTACTCGTAAAGTGTCAAACACTTGTAAGCTGGAAAAATCTTCGAATCCAGAGTCCTCGAGCACGTTGTATCGGAAGCTACTTTCGCTTTTCCATCGTATGCCAAACAAGAAGATAACACTCGAGCCACTGATTTAGTCATCTGACTAATTCCACGAACGAAATTAAATGGAGAACCACTTGGAAACATGGAATCTCGAAATATAAAGAAATCCGCCGTGAAATTATCCTCGAAGACGAGAGTCTCCTACTACTTTTTGTAGCCACTGTATGCCAGTATGAATTAAAAAATAATATTCCAATTCGAAATTTAGTCGCCTGGCCGATCCTACAGACGAAATCAAATAAAGAGACGCTTGGAACCCCGGCGTATAAAGGAATCTGTCATAAAAAAATCCCCGAAGACGAAGCTTGGAGAGTAGAAAGCATCGATCCTAGGCGAGTGGACTGAGTGGAGGCGTTTCAGTCGGCTGTAGGAAAGTGGAAAGAATAATAAAAGGGCGAGGAGGCGAGGCGTGCAGTAAAAGGGGGCATATCGTGAAGGCGGTGGCGTCGAGGCAAAGGGAGAAATAATTCAAATCAAAGGCTCACGGTGGAGTTACGTGTGTGTCAGCTCGCAAGCCGGCCCATATAACCTTTTAGTGTCGAGAAATTGCCAGCGCTGGCTCCGTCGGGGCAAAAGTCTGAGGGCGACGGCTCTTCGATGCAACGCCGTGTCGCTTTTTTCTTCGCCTTCCTCACCTGACAGCTGATTCCATTTCACAGGACTCGTTCCATCTAGAAGATAGAACTCGTGACTTTTGACCCTTCATCCGTGTGATCTACGAGGTGATTAACAACGTCAACTGTACAGACGAATATCATTCCTATGCAAATTCTTGAAACGTTTCCTATAGATTGCAGTCGAACATCTTATAACTGACAGACTAAAAATTTCGCCACTGCTGCTCCCCCTCCGTACGATACGATTAAGCAGTTGCTTGCTTCGAATTTTCTAAAAACCTATACATGGTGTCTCGACTGAATGAGACCACCTAAGTATGTGCCTTATTTATGATTGCACGAAAGAACTTCTATGGACAAAATTAAACTATTCCAGGGGTCGGATGTAACGATGGGATTAGAGATTTCTCTCAGAATTACTTCTTCGCGAGATTTCGAGGTTATCCGTATAATCTTAAACGAAACCCTCTATCTTTTTATCCGTCGATCGATACGTTTTGTTTATTCTCTGTGCAAAAGTGTTTAGGTACCTGTGTCTGAAATGGCTTGGCTTAAAAGATATTTGAACCTTGATTTCGTAAAACTTGGCGTGAAAGACAAGGAAAGATGCAAAGTGATGCTCTTGTCTTTCTGTTTTTCTTCTCTTCCGTGCTCTACGTTTGACGAAATTAAAATCGAAATATCTTTTGAATTAAGCATTTTCAAACGTCGGCATCTCTTAAAGAATAAAATATAACCACCGGTATAAGAAAATATGCGTAGAGTTCTTTTTAAGAAAAATACACGTGCGCCTTGAGGTAGTTCAACTTTTTCTCAGAAGCTTCCTCGTACGATTGTAAATAAAACAGATATTTAGGTGATCTCATTTAGCTAAGACATCCTGTATATTACACAAAACATTTTCTAACCTCGTTAGCACTGTAACGAGGCTACAGCGAAGCTACAAGATATTTATTGGACGCCTGCACTTCGCAGAGATCGTCATAGCATTTGAACAATAAATTATTCGCTATACCAACTAGCCACAATATTTAGCGACGACATTTTCGGCACTAATTGTATGCTTAAAATTATTACTCGTGTCGTACGCTAATTTTCTTCAAAGCATTTCCAGACATCGTAAATAAGACAGACATTTGGGCGATCTTATTTAGCCGAGAGACCTTCGTATCAGAAATAATAGACAAAATTTCAAAATAATATTTACCACTGGCTTATCGCGCGAAATTCATCAAATTTTCTTCACAGTCTCTAAATAAGATTTTAACGACGAAACAGAAGAAAGCTTCGAAGGAATGATAACGAGGATGAACGTGGGTTTTAAAATAGAAGCGAATGGCAGGGGACTGTAAAAAGATAGCACAAGTCACCAGAAGAAGAAAAAAAAGAGAGAAGTGCAACGACCAAGAAGCGCAGACATCGGCTGTGCAACGTTGAGCAGTAACGTTACGCTGAGCTGCATCTTTGTGCATTCCTCTGCACCAAGGTTGAGGTCAAGGCACACCTAAGCGACCATATTCTCAGTCTGGCTATTCGACGCGTGATTCCCGAAGAAATACACACGGAACAACGAATTTTCCTTGCGTAAGATAAAAACTTGTAAGGCTGGATATCTGTTAATTCTTCCAGGAACGAATTGTTCTTAAATAGCGGAGAAATTTCTACTTTTCAAATTATTGATAGCAAAAGTAGATAGCAAAAAAGATAGTCTAGAAATTTTGAAATGTTCTAGGAGTTCCAAAAAAGTTCCCCCTTTCCCAATTTAATTCTAACAATAAGAATTCAAAGTTAAAAGTTCCAGAAAAATTTCTCTCGGTATTAAAAATCGATTCTAAAAATTGATTTTTCTTTTTATATTTAAACTTACCCAAACCTCCAGACGAGATTTATACAACTACCTCATTAGCTCAATTCCGATACTCTGAATTAAAAATTCCAAAAATGATCTACATCGGAAAAAAAAGAAAGAAATTGAAATTTACTCAACGAAATGTGACGACAAATAGCTTTCTTTATTAAAACGCGTTTGACAATAAAAATGTCACGATATTGTTAGGCGGTGTGGGTCGGATATATCCGTGCATTGCTACAATGGAGTTAATATTGGCGACTGGAACGCAGGAGCGTGAACTGCAAAGCCGCGTTCACGCTGCGACAAAGTAACTCGTAACTCATTCCGTAACGCTCGTTCGTTTGTTTGCACCGAGACCTACGATCAAACGTAACACAGACGGTTTCGTGTATCCAATCACCATGATTCACCGATTGTTGATCTTTCCGCCATGCATTAGGGAATATTGCGCTACCAAATTCCACACATTGGCTCTCGGTGTGAACGCGCGCTTCAAAGAGCACGCTCGCAACACCTCGCCAAGTTTGATCGTTTAATTTGTTATAAACACACAATAGAAGACCGGAATTTGATTTTGTGGTTAGGTTAACAGCAGCAAATTATTATAGACATGTACGCGTATGTTATGATAAAATTGCAGTTGGCAATTGCGATCCGTCTAAAATGAAGTTATATGAACGAAAGATCGAACGATAGTATTATAACGTACGATATCGTTAAATATAAGATTTAATATTGTACATTGGGAAATTAATGGCGGACTTGTGTCTTTCGTTCTGTAAATTCTGAAAAGATATTTTCTACTTATAATATTACCATCGCGAATTAATGAAATGTAATAGGTCGTACAAATAAATATTTTGCCTCTTTTTTGTTACAGGTAAGCATCCGAATATTTTCTACCATACCGTCAACTTGACTTTTTCGCTACTCTTCCATTGGTGAGTCAAAAATAAAGAGACTTATCTTTAAAAAAAATATTAGAGTGCGTAATAAATAATAGTAGAGGAGAATAGATGGTAAAATTGTGATTAATTGTAAGAGAGAATGTTAACTGGCCGAAAATTAATTAAAATTGACTAGGGATACTATAGAACAGCTCATTAAGCAGCATAAAATGCAAATGCAAATTTGGTATGCAAACGATCTCGCTTCACTTACCTATATCGAGTTTGCTTTGATTTTTATTTGTCGAGTACTCCTCATTTAATTATTAGAAATATCGTTAAATCGTTTCCTTGTATTTCTACGATAATTAAATTCTAGAAGCAAATTATTCCGTATATTCGCCCGAACATCGATATAAATTATTTTCACAGGCTAACATATGAAAAATGAGATCAATGTTTCTTGTAATTAATTTTGAAATTGAACCAAAACTTGTTACTACGAATAATCTTGCGTTCTGTTGGCGATTTTTATCAAAAATTTGACCCATATCTATTTCCAATTATTTTAGATTATTGAATTTTATTCATCGATGAATTTTCAATTAGTATTTTTATTCCCATATTTTGTAACAATTTATCTTAAATTCCATCGCAGATTGCTCACGTTTTTTGTGATTTAATGTTCACTGTTTTCTTTTTTTATATTTAAATTAATTGTCAAAATTTGAATTTTCTCTTTGAAGAAGAAAGACGAGGGCAGCGATATGACGAATATGGCGAAAAACATCGTTAGAAGATAAATCGTATAAAAATATAAAACAAAAGTTGTTGTTTCAAGCAAGCATGGAAGTAGCAAGGTACGTTCTAAGCTTGAAATTGGGTCTCTTTTACGAGTGTCGTTAAAATTTCAACAAACAATTCTTCCGAAACCCACGGCGAACAATGTGTTACGATAATCTCGTTTCGTTGGTCGAGGGAAAAACGTAAAAATCGAATGGTTGGGTGAAAAGAGGATTCGTCCTCGGGACAGAAGGCCCTCGTTTCTCAGACACGAAGAAGAAGAAACGAACTGGCTGCCCTTGTCCTCGCTTTCGAACGTTTGCTCTGCGGTTTCTTTGTAATTCTTATTCGACGCGGTAATCGACATACTTCCTTTAACTTGCTTTCGTTTCTTCTGTCTCGCGAATAATTATTTTTCTTGCCTCTGCTAACCTTACCAACTTTATTACGTATTTTATCCGTAGTAGATTCTAGCGTATAAAATAGCATATTTTGTTCCACCATTTTCCTTCCTTCCTAAGAGATCACCGTAAGAATATAGTACAATGCAAGAAATTAGAAGTAGAAACCCAACAATCTCCTTGCAATAGCTTATAAGTGTAAAGTACAAAACAAAATTATTATTATTATTATATTTTCCTTTTTTCCAAATTTCTTTCTTTTCGATTAATATTTTTATCCTTGTAAATATAATATCGTTATATATAATATTACATTGATGTTGAAACAACTGCGAAAAATTGATTTTTCTAATCCCGAACAAAACTCAGAAAAAAAAGAAAGAAACAAAGCTTGAAGAAAAAGAATCTCATTAATCGGCACATTATTTAACTGGGAATTTATTCTTTCGAGGGATATTTCCTCGAGAAGCAATTTAACCACGTGGTCTGAAGTTCAACAGGTTGCGGTAGCTACTGGCTGTCAGATTGAAAGAGTTCGTTCTGTTCGCCCTTCTTTCGTTTTCCTTCCTTCCTACCTTTTTTTCTCCTCCCGCCCTTTCTTCCTTCCTTCCTCCTTTCCATCATGATCAGTTTTTTATTCCCTCGTTTCTCGTTTCAATTAAAACGTCCCACGACACTCTGTTCCACAGCGCGTAATTCCTTTTTGTCTCGGCTAGCCATTTTTTCTTGCAACCTATCGTATCCGCCAAAGAATGGGTATAAATCGTTACTACTCTTCCTTTATCCTTCCATTATCCTCCAGAAGTTCGTTTCCCATAGTTAGTTATTATCCGTCTTTCTTTGATCGAATTCTCAGAAAGTTTTCTCTTTCGATTAATTTGTACGATTTATTTCTTCTTTTATCTTAGAGGATAATTTACTGCTAGTGATTTGTTTTTCAGTTAGAAAATTGGTTCTGTGAATTATGGAGTTATCCATTTTCGTCTTTCGCGTAGTATACCCGCGATCTCGATAGACATAAATTTCATGAAACTTTAACCTGTGGAGATGAAGATCATTTCAAGGTCATATGGGAAAAAAGATTTTTGCTGGATGTTGGTCCTTCCGGACCATTCACGATACGTAAAAGATATTCCTTGCGACATCACAGTTCCGAAGAGATATCTAGGTGCCCTTACTTAGACGAACCACTCTGTATAGTAAAAAATAAAAAAATGCCTAAATCTCAATATAAAAGTACCTCAAGCAAAAAATGATCGCGTAGCGGTCGGAAGACGAGAAACAAGAGACTAAACCAAACTTTCGCGGAAGTAGCAACAGACCGTGATGGTCAGACGTAGGTCGAAAGCTGTGGGTCTACCGTTTGCGGTCTTATCCACTTAAACCCGCCTTGGATTCGTTTTTAACTATATCTAATTCTACTTAGAAGAAGAAAAAACGTTCCTTGTCTCTCTTTAATATCCGATAATTAACCAGTTAAACGTCAAAATTGCGCTAACGCAATTTCATCTTCGTCAACTTACATTACTGGATTCTATCGAGTTCGCGGTGAAATTATGAAAAGAAATGCCAAGAATTTAGTTAGTATTTTGCTCTGTATCATTCCATTTCCAGGAATTTCTTCTTCCATTTACACGATTTTTACACGTTTACGATTAATGGGTTGATCGTACGTGCCAGTTTGGGGAAGTGACGCAGTTCCTGATTAAATTCATGTAACAAAGTAGTTGATCAAATTGGTTATATTCGAAAGTTTGATTTAGTTCCGTTTCTTCGTGGGCGTTGTGCGTGGGTTTTTGGCTGTAGAAAAGGGTTGAGAAATCGTGTTGAATTCGCAGGATTCTGTTGATGAAACGATACACGTTATGTAGATGGAGAGATTTAGCTGTGTTTAGTATTTATAAAGGTACATGGATGAAACATTTGACGAAGATTTGCTAGTAAAACAAAACAAAGTACGTGCGTGTCAATTTGTTAACAAAGCGAAGCACATCCTTCGCGGAAACGTCCAATTTCTAAATGTTTTTGTAAAATTTGATAAAAAAACACACGCAATAATTCGCGTAGCCCGATACTCTTTCGGTAGCTCGATAATTTCAAGGATTATGCGATAATATTTAATCAAATCCAATTTCTAATGTTATAAAGTTCGTACAAAATGGAGTATAATGCCGGAAGCATTAACGAAAAATTGAAACCGCCACCCAATGACGCGACAGTGGAATCTCTCGAGGACGACTCATGCAAATTTGATCGCGCAACCATTTCTCCGCGGCCGAAACAAATGTCGCCCTGTTACGCGTTTCCGCTCGCCTACGTGACCGGTTTTATCGTCGTGTTCCGCTTGATCGTCCGCTCACGTGTACTTCACCAAGCTTCGAACACGCACAGAAACTTTATCTTTCACAGTACGCTGGAGACGATGAATTGCTATTCGAATGATTTTATCAATTTATTAGCTTGAGTAATCCACATTTTTTTTTTTTTTTTACAAAAAACAGAAAAGGTGTTATTATTTTCTTATAAGATCTATCCAATCGAGAAGTAACTTGTTTGTACTATTTTTTCCATGAGTGTATATATATCTTTTATCAAGAAATTCAGATATACGTGTATTTCTATATTCTTCAATTTCTGTATCATTCTGTGTGAATTCATCTGTTTTTTTCTTTTTTTTTTTTGTTTGACTCATTTATTTATTTTATTTAATTTTTTTTTTGTACATTTTTACACACTTTCTTTTCATTTTTTTCATCGGTCATATCGGTTTCTCGTTGTATAACATGTCGAAATATATTACGTTGATAATTATAGTGAAATTAAAGAGCCAAATTTTCATACGACATTTTATAACCAGGTACTTCAATAATCAGTCATAACCACCGGTAAAACAAGCAAATTTCAGCTGATTCAAAAACTGCAGTTCTAAATTCGAAATTCGAAAGGTCGGAGGTAACGAAGCGAAAGAAAGGGACGTGCCAGTCCAAGGGAATAATTGCAGCGAGATCGAAGGTCGTCGCTGCAATTTAAGGGGATTTATGGTGCCCCTGGTGCCCCTAACTCTCTCTCTCTCTCTCTCTCTCTCTCTGTCTGTCTTTCTCGACTCTGCTCCCTTGAAATTTTCCTAGCCACGGAAAACTTGCCTGTCATGCTCGATCGTGCTTTACGGTTTCCTAGACAGGTCTGGTCCGTCGGCTCCTCCGAGAATTGGCAAAATTTCGACCCGTAAATCACGGCGTCGACTCGGTTTTTGATGTTCGCCGGAGGAGATCGATGATACTTGGATCTCCAAACCATTTCAGGATAGAGTTAGAGACGGTTGAATTTGTTGCGGAATCTTTAGCGAGAAATTTCGCTTAGAAAAATGCATTTTCACCGGTCGAGGCTGGCTCTCGAAATACTTTTTCAAAATGTTTTTTCGATATTTGATGCGCGCGTACACGCCATGCATTTATGGGAAATTTGTATGTATGGCGTCACGTATTTGTGGGAAATTTGTATGTATAGAAGTTTACGTATCGCGCAGAAATATAGAAAATATTTCGAGTAAATATTTATTAGGGGAGACAAAGAGGGATGGTGAAAAAAATGTCCATTCTTGGTATCGCCTGGAGTTGAAAAATTCACGCAGGACATCTATGAGTGTCTCCCAAGGGACAAGAAATATTCGTATCATTTTCCCAAGAAACGATAGGAAAGTTGTTGAAGTTGGATTCAAACGTGTGAATACGATAGTGATCGAACTCGCCTAAGCGTTGTATTTTCCACATATCGAACCATTCTAAAGATAATTAAGGAAAATAGGCCGATAAATCGGCCGAAGTTTGGAATCGAGCGAAATCAACCTATCACGACGCGTATTTGCTGCATGCGGGCTGCAAGCAGCAACACCAAACGACCAACAGCGAACACCGACGTTTCTACCTCTACCTCTACCTCTACCTCTGGGATTCTATTCTTACAATACGTCTTTCAATAAGCACTAACTAAAAACACCGCGATAAACGCCAACCGAATCCCCAAAAATCCACGATGGGCATTAAAACCTTCCTTCGAGAAACACCGATGCAAGTTAGAATTTCGTTCTGCAAAATTTTCGCTTCCTCGACGTCGTTAGTGTCGCCTGCAGTTTCGTCGAGCAGAGTCATCGTTCCTCCGTCTCCGTTCGCCCGTTGTTTTTGAAATTGCATCGATTTCGAAGAAGGCCAGGTATTAAATGAAAATCGACAAGATTGACGAATAACCGTGGCACGGAATTGACACGGGAATCGATGGGCGAGGCTTAAGCGGCCGGGAATCGATGTCCCAAGTTTAGTAATCGATCCTGAAGTAGCCCCTCGAGTATCACGCAGAGAAGCCGATAGTCCCTCCTCGCCCCTCGAGCTAGGCGAATCGTTTTCTTTAAAACCGGAAGCCACGGTTCGTTAGAGCAACGTTTATCCTTAGAGTAGGACGGGTCGATTTTCTTTTCCCTCCGCTTTGCAGGAATTTTCCACTTTCATCCTCTCCTTTGTAATTTTGGAAAGATTAAAAACAATAGGTTTCTGGATAATGTCTGAGCTGACTACGATTTCTTATGGTTTATGTCTCGTAGAGTAATTTAGTCGCGTTCTCGGATTAAAGAAATTTTCAACAAAGATATTGTATTTAAAAATATAGACTGGAAAATATAGTCAATTTATTGTGATAATAATCGCAGGATATCTATTTTATGCGTCAATTTTATACGTTTATTTCGCGAAAAGTAACGGTGAACCGACTTGCACTTGTACGACTCGCAGCCCTCCATATCTATTTCTCCAGCCTCGTGAACGCAGAAAAACACACGTGCACGATTAAAACTTCACCGAACAATCGTTCCAAAGGATTAACTCGACGATTATCCAGTCGCGAACAAACTTGAATCCACACCGAGGTTTCTCTGTTCCGTGTCTCTCGAGGTATTCTTCGACCCAACCTAGCGGAAGTTAGCTCGAAAAGGAAGCGAAATGACGGTAACGTAAAACGTAGCGCGACGAGCTGCGGGCGCAAACAGTTTCTTCACTTTTCGCCGAGAAATTCTCCGGCATTATCATGAGCAAATTTGACTTTCCGCGGAGCTGCAGCCGGCATCCGCTTCGAAACCGTTTCGGGATTGACTATGCATCAGCCGAATTTCGCGCACACACGCTTCTCGCCGCATCCGTCGGCGGGAAAAGTGCGCCGCGAGACATCGCGCGATAGCTCGTCGTCGTTCCTTTTCGTTTATTTTAGCTCGCCGGTGAGTTCTTCGTATAGTTTTCGAGGGGTTGCTGACAGCGCGAAAAGACGGATAAAATAAAACGGAATAAAAAAGTTAGTGGTTGGAGTAAAGATAAGATTTTATCGGGAATCAAATGGCGAGAGGGTGAAGGAGGAGCGAAATAAAAAAAGATTGTTAATAACGAGATTAGGGATAGGATTTTATTGTTATAGAATTTATTACTGCTATATAAGATTGTTATAAATATATATTTATTTTGTACAGCGTACATTATATCTGTTATACAGTATTTTGTCGACACGATCGCGAGGAAGCGCGTCAACGGGAGTCGATTCCCTTATTTCCGTTGGGATAGTTAGGGTTGGTTGAGTTAGTATAACACTGCGGTTAACAAGTTATTATATATATATTTTATTTCCAACAACTGATTTCACTGATTACATGAATGTTCGGAGATACTCGTTGGTCAGGCTACGATGTCGAATTGTAATGTCTTTTGCAATCAGGTTCAGAGTGTTCGACTCGTATAGGTATTAGCAACTCGTCGAGTTAACGACCAAGTTTCGACTCTTTTCGAGTTGGCGTTTTACGAGCCGATGCCGGATTTTTTTACTGTTTTCGATTTGGTCCCGTACTTTTGACTTCTTGACGCCAGCCTTTCGAATGCCCGTCCGCTCTCGTCTTATTACGGAGGAAAGCTCGGTGCAGGTGTGCTTCTTGAACGAAGAAAAGGGATTCGTTGTCCACGATTTTCGTGGAAAGCGAGGGTTAATGAATGAAGATAGGAGAAGGAAACCTTCTACCAACGTGACTCGAGGGTGACATTGTTCATGGGAAAAACCCGCTATTCGATAAACCCAAGGACTGTTCTAAGGATCATCCATAAACCGAAAACACTTACAGGATTAGAGATTCCTTCGGAATAAAAAAATTAAGTTCTATGGTGGTTCCTTAGGCTTATCGAAGGTTTGAATAACGGTACGTGGACCTTTGGCGGTCAGACAACGAGAGACGTCGCACCGACCATCTCACGCGACTTAACACACAGTAATTAGGATTTTATTGTAAATCGGAGGATGTTGGGTGTTTGTTGTACGAGTTTCTAAGGTTCTAGCGATCAAGAACAGCGCTAGATCGATCCATTATTTCGCTGTTGTTGTACTGTCGATTTATTTTAGCCTGGTGGTGAAAAATGGAAATCCGATGCGTCGTTGTTGATACAGTTTGTGAAAATTGATCGGCGAGGTGGGAAAGAACGATTCGTTGCGAATTACAGCGACTTGTTGCGCGGATTTCCTAAGTACCTATCGTAAGTCGGGTAACGAAAGGCAAACATGCCCAATTTCAGCCTGTTCCTTCGAGTTTCGACACTTGCGACCACTTTCCGCCCTTTCGCGCTTTCCACAAGTTTTCTCGAAGAAATAAGTTCGAGTCGATTCGAACGTTTGTCCATTCTTTCCGGCTGTATCTACGCCCTGGAATCTATCGAGGAAAAACATTTCTCCTCGCACTCTTGATTCGTTCTGCAGAACGACAGATGCTCAACCCTTATTCGTTGGAATGGAAGATATTCACGGAAGCGTTCTCCTCGGCTGAGAATATCCGCTTATTCGTAGAAAAGGTGGCGAGGATCTGGTCGTCGAGGAACTGGTCGTCGAGGCTTTTGATATTTACGCGCGACGGATTTCGTTGCTCGTTTGCACGTCGAAGGTCCCTGAAGCGTGGGAGATCGAGACGCCTCGATTAGGCGAGCGGATGCGCAACCTTCTGCCAGGATCACGTCGTTAAAAGCGTCTGATTTCCTTCCACTGTTGCAAGACTTGCGTATACAGGGTGTCTTTATAAATATCTGACGTTGGTATACACGAAATTATTCGTAGTTGACGAGAGCCTGTTTCGAGCGTGATTCGACGTTCTGCGACTTGACCATGACGATGCTTTGTATTACCAAAGATCATAGACGAGAAACGTGATAAGTTACATTTGTAATACCGTGTACGGTACGATAGAATTGGCACTAACGACGATGAAATATCAGAGAATGACCGTAATAGCAACAACGCATCGGTTCTTATAAAAAGGAGAAAAGATCGAATATAAAATATGAAGATTTCGAGAGTTCGATAAAATAGGGAATCTTGATGTGAGAAATATTTGAAGAAGGCTGGATGCAGCATCAGAAAGATTAATAAAGCCTGATGGAGCAGCGGGTAGCAGTTAGGGTGGGACTAATCTCGCTCAGAGGCTGCCATGGAGAAAAATTCCTCTCGTTTTGCGGGGTTCTACGGGGTCACGAAGCCGTCCCGCAATTCCGGGAATGGAGCTTGCGCCTTTTTAAACATTAATCGTACCGCGCGATTGCATTTTTCCCCAGTCCCTGTTGCCCGATTGGCCAAGGAAAACGCGATTAGGCGTCTCTAGAGACGTGCCACCGAGGAACATCGTTTTATATGGGGATTTCGTTTCTATACCGACGATTCTCAGCTTTCGATCCAGCGTACGAGGCTTGGGTTGATTTTTACAAAGCCCAGTCTTTTCGGAGGAGAAAGTCGTAAAATTGATGTTTCGAGGGTCGGCTCTGTGATCAGATGTTAGAGGTGTCCTATTCTTTTTATTTATTGCGTTATTTTTCGCCGTCATTTTTGTAAATTATATCGAGAAAGTTCGTAGGTAGTTTTGTATAAAGTTCGTAAATTCTGGTTTCTCTAAAACATTCCGAAATATTCTCTCAAACCATATCTCAAACCATAGAACAAACTAACGCGTATCTCGTTCCTTTAAAACCCACTAATATCCTGATCTAGTGTCGATTAAATTTTGTATAAATATTATACAAAATACCCACCGAAATGTTCTCGAATCCTCCGCGTTTGTCCGAGAAACATCGAAAGTACCCTATAACCCTACGCTAGACTCTAAAAACTGGCGCCACAGTAAATCCAAAGGACAAAGTGGCGCATTTTGTTCCCTGCTGCCTGCCCTTAGGTAGCGAGTATCCATAAACGTCGTAGTTTCGTCTGCATCTCGGTCGAAGGGCAGTTTCTCAGACTCTGTATCCCGGAACCGCTCTCATGATCCCTCTAATGGACTTTCAGGAAATTAGACGATGCGTCACACAAAGAGCCGGTATTAATATCGTCTCCAGAGTTTTCATCCCCATAGGGTGTGCAGGTCTAAGCAACCTTAAGTCTTAGTCCACGCTAATTTCGCCAATCAGCCACGTCACACGCTCTTTGAATTTTTCAACGCGAGACTACAATCTTGTTAGGGTGTTTCACCGGGTCAATCCTGGTTATCAAAGCGGTTCCATCGCTTCTCTGTTACCTATTTTCTGTGTTAATTAGCCGGTAAGAAGGGTTTTACCCCGGGCACCGTTGGAGAAGGAGGATTAAGAGCGTCGTGTTTTCGAAGAGTCAGTGGCATTGCAGGTTTTTTCATGCTTCAACCCTTTCAACCGTGGATCGAAACAACGCTGTGTCGCGACTGTGACTATGTTGCAAAACGCCGAAGGAAGATGATATTATCGTTATATTATTTATTATATCGTTTCATGTGGGTTTCTGATGTAATTATTTATCTGTCGATTGATACGCATTTTCTTTTATTTTTCAAGTATTATGTTTGGCGTGAGAAAAGAAAGCATCGGCGAAGTTTCGTTGCGTGAGGTTGCTATCAGCTACTAAAATGTGTATTTGAAATTTAATTCTTTGATGTTTTAAATCGAAATGTAAATTGGAGTAAAGTTACAGAAATAGGTTTCCACTTTTGACCTGAATTTCAGATGGTTTTAGTCATAAACTCGTGGAGCTTAGATCTGCTTGAAATTCGAGGTAACTCATTGTTCCGTGTTTACGTTAGAGCTTGTTTGTTTTAGTTAAAATGTTGATAAACCGATCCTACGTTTCACGTTTGTCGTTGAATTTTTAATCCATGGTGAGGTGTTCGTTTCATGTTCCTATTATGTGGAACATAAAATAAGTAAGTTTAAGTTAGATTGATAATTATTTCACACTGAAACGTGGTAGTAGCCTAATTATTTCAATGGTATTGAAAA
Source organism: Bombus impatiens (assembly GCF_000188095.3). Classification (NCBI taxonomy): domain Eukaryota; kingdom Metazoa; phylum Arthropoda; class Insecta; order Hymenoptera; family Apidae; genus Bombus; species Bombus impatiens. Next base: position 521,212 of record NT_177056.1, read on the forward strand.
CGAACAATTCAACTATGAAGAAACTAAATATTATTACGACAAAAATCTTGATGGAAATTGTAGGTTAAAAATATTTTTTATTTTATATTTCGCACGCTGTGATCTTTATAATCTAAATAATGTCTTATTTAAAGATATTTCTAAAATATTTTCAATAAAACTATCTTGGAAGAATAAGACATTCTCTCTTCTTACGTTACAAGATCCTCCAAAAGCGACTTCCAGCCAACCATAACGTAATTTTATAATTTTCCTATTCCAAGTAAGCATCCAGTCCAATTCGGTCTCCCTGATTAGTTAAAATACGTGTCACTCTGACGATACAGTTCTGCCAAATATCGCGCAATATTGGCCAACAAAATTTCAAGCGTTAATTTCCGTACTAACGATCAGATAAAAATTCTACTAGAAACGAAAATCTAGTCACGAGAAAACGTCGGAGCGATGGCGTAATAAGTTAGGATATTTCGTAGCTTGATTCTAAGCTGTGCCCCCTAGGAAGACCTGTGGGGTTTTCCTCATTACTCTCGCGTAATAAAATATTCTGTTTACGACGGTGTACGTTTCTTATGAGCTCTCGTTACGCGGGTTAATAGTGGATGTAATATTACGGTGAACATCCGCCGGTTTAGCGTGTTCCGTGAAAGTCTCGGTGTCTTGCTTGTCTTCTGCCGTAATTTTGGATTTTCCCCTCGGTTTAAGCCCGCTTCCGGGGCTAATTATTACTCGAAATTCCGGTGACTTTGCCTTTTGCTTGCTAATAATACCTGGACGCGATAACGCATTTTTTTTTTAAATTTAGCTCTTTGCTATCTATTGTAGAAAACGATTTTTACGTATTCTTGCCACGAGTACCTCTTATCGTGACAATTTTTAAAGATGGAAGCGAACCAACGTTCGATTCGTTAAAAGCATTATCCTGATAAAGATATTTAGCCGAGAATCATTCTGTCCTAAAGAATTCCTACTGTCGCAAACTCTCAAGAGCGAAGCACCAAGCAGCCGAAGATGCCTTATGAACGTCCATACCGTCGAACACCGTCCAACTCTTTTCAACCTGCAAAAAATCGTACGCCAGGACATAGCGCGAAAGCCAGCTACCTAAATACGGGAATCTACGTAAAACCAGGTTTGGAAATCGATACAACACAACCGGAGCCCCCATACAAAGCCAAATGGGGTTCGGTGAATAGCTGAAAGCTCTGTGTACCGGGCCGGCATAATACACTTTCGTCGTCATACCGTCGGCCAGGCTGGAGATTACGCGCGCGCGTAAAATCCCTCCAGCTCGAAAACCCCCCGTTCTGCCCCACCAATCCCGCCCTACGTCTCTTTGTGGCCTTCGTTTCTCTTCTCGTCCCTCTCGCCGTCTCCCTTTTCCCGTATCGTATCGGGCACACCGGAGTCGTGTGTGATGTGGTATTTCCAGGAGAACGTTAATTAATAATTTAATCGAAGAGCCTGTTTCGGTCCTGCAACGTAGGATCTCGCGCTGCCTCTCTAATTAAAACCGACCCCTGCGTGACGAACACGCCATTACACGTGTGTTGGGGGGATGGCTAGGTGTGCGCGCACAACGGACACTTTTCGGGCGAATAAGAGAGGGGCTTGGCTCGGTATGTCCACCAGAGTCGACCTTTCTCGAACCACGGTTCATTGATCCAGCAGTTTCGCGCTGAAAATCTGACGTCTCTCGGTTGCCGGTTTTGGAGCGCGGAGCAGGTGGTTTCGAACTCTCGTCAAGGCCTTGTGGCGAAGTTTGTGCCGACGAAGGCATTGGTTAGGTATATTTAGGTTAGAATTTTTCACGGTGCAATGTCGTTTCTGGCGAGAAACTCCGAGTTTCTTGGAGTTGGATGGAGTTTGTTAATGATTGACAGGTTTGGCTTAGGTATTTAGGATAGAATTTTTCACGGTGGAACGTCGTTACCGGCGAGAAACTCTGGGTTTCGCGGAGTTGGATGGTGTTTGTCGATGATCGACGGATTTGAGGTTCAGGAAGGTTCGGCTGTGCGTCGCGTTACTTTCAAGTACCGCGTTACCGATGTTACTTGGCTTAGCTTTTGGTGGACACGACTCCGTATACGTATGTTCGTTAAAATAAATATCTTTAGACTTATCGTAGCACGGCTTAGCGTAGTTTTCCGGTGCTTGTTACGCTCCCGGCTTCGGGATGTGCTTTCGCGCAACCCTGTCAAACCAATTAAGTCGGTGGCATTGTACAGGCTGCTTTTAGGGGCTTTGTTGCAAACCACCGGTTATGGCCGCGTGACCGCGTCTGTAATGTATCAGTTTTATGGCCGACGTGGACGACGTGTCTCACCGACGCTGGTCACCGTGAGTTTCTGTTACATTATGACCGCCTGCAGCCAGGATAGCGAAGCGTTCGATTGTTTGGACATGTCGTAACTGGTACGCGGAACGGTCGTTTAATAGCTTGTGCTACGTCGTTTCCGAGTTTTTAGGGTCAAGAAAGTGTCGACGACAGTTTTCGGACGTTGCCGGTGGCATGTAAAGACGAGAAGTTTATTTAGCGGGCTTTTGGGCGTTTGGTGCGTGTTTTAGGGATATCCGAGCGAACGATACGTTTTGTTTGGCAAATGTACGTTGCTATGCTGCGAATAGCAAGAACGCTAATCCCGGGACTCCGAATAAGCTGCAGAATGGCTAGAAGTACTCTTTGTCCCTTAAGAAACGCGCGTGACTACCCTTCGAATAAACATTTTTTCCAAAAAGATTCTGTAGAAACGGAAATACCGAGGAAATAAATGGAAACGGGAATGAAAATGGTCGCTTGATCCCCGATCAAACGAGACTAGGCTCCCGCCGCTATC